>NW_027311885.1:502500-602500 GCF_040954645.1 Diabrotica undecimpunctata
AGTGTGTGCGTGTGCGTGTGTTTGTGTGTGCGTGTGTGTGTGTGTCCGTTCGGCTTGCAGAGATAAGAACACCGCCATGGCAAGAAGGCCCTGCTTGTCGTAAGAGGCGACTAATGGGTAGGAGTCGAGAGGTGAAGAGTGTATGTGTGTGTGAGTGTGCGTGTGTGCGTGTGAGTGCGTGTGTGAGTGTGTGTGTGTATTTGTGTGTGTGAGTGTGTATGTCCAGTCGGCTCGCAGAGATAAGAACACGGCCGTGGCAAGAAGGCCCTGCCTGTCGTAAGAGGCGTGTGCGTGTGTGTGCGTGTGTAAGTGTGTGTGTATGTGTGTGTGTCTGTTTGGCTTGCAGAGATAAGAATACGGCCGAGGCAAGAAGGCCCTGCCTCTTGTATGGGGCGACTAATAGATAGGAGTCGAGAGGTGAATAGTGTATGTGTGTGTGCGTGTGTGGGTGTGTGTGTGTTTGTGCGTGTGTAAGTGTGTGTGTATGTATGTGTGTGTCCATTCGGCTCGCAGAGATTAGAATACGGCCGAGGCAAGAAGGCCATGCCTGTCGTAAGCGGCGACTAATGGGTAGAAGTCGAGAGGTGAAGAGTGTATGTGTGTGTGTGCGTGTGTGCGTGTGTGTGCTTGTGTGAGTGTGGGTGTGTGTCCGGTCGGCTCGCAGAGATAAGAACACGGCCGTGGCAAGAAGTCCCTGCCTGTCGTAAGAGGAGAATAATGAGTAGGAGTCGAGAGGTGAATAGTGTATGTGTGTGTGTGTGTGCGTGTGTGTGTGAGTGTGTGTGTGTGTCCGTTCGGCTTGCAGAGATAAGAATACGTCCGTAGCAAACAGTCCTTGCCTGTCTTAAGAGGCGACTAACGAATAGGAGTCGAAAGGTAGAGAGTGTGTGCGTGTGCGTGTGCGTGTGCGTGTGTGCGTTCGGCTTGCAGAGATAAGAACACGACCGTGGCAAGAAGTCCCTGCCTTTCGAAAGAGAAGAATAATGGGTAGGAGTCGAGAGGTGAAGAGTGTATATGTGTGTGTGTGCGCGTATGTGCGTGCGTGTGTGTGTGTTCTTGTATGTGTGTGTGTGAGTGTGTGTGTGTCCGGTCGGCTCGCAGAGATAAGAACATGGCCGTGGCAAGAAGTCACTGCCTGTCGTAAGAGGCGACTAATGGGTAGGAGTCGAGAGGTGAAGAATGTATGTGTGTGTGTGCGTGTGTGCGTGTGTGTGTGAGTGTGTGTATGTGTGTGTGTCCGCCTGGCTTGCAGAGGTAAGAATACGGCCAAGGCAAGAAGACCCTGCCAGTTGTAAGGGGCGACTAATAGGTAGGAGTCGAGAGGTGAAGAGTGTATGTGTGTGTGTGCGTGTGTGCGTGTGTGTGTGCGTGTCTGAGTATGTGTGTGTGTCCGTTTGGCTTGCAGAGACAAGAACACGGCCGTGGCAAGAAGTCACTGCCTGTCGTAAGAGGAGAATAATGGGTAGGAGTCGAGAGGTGAAGAGTGTATGTGTGTGTGTGTGTGCGTGTGTGCGTGTGTGGGCGTGTGTGAGTGTATGTGTATGTGTGTGTGTCCGTTTGGCTTGCAGAGATAAAAATACGGCCAAGGCCAGAAGGCCCTGCTTCTTGTAAGGGTCGACTAATAAGTAGGAGTCGAGAGGTGAAGAGTGTATGTATGTGTGCGTGTGTGCGTGTGTGTGTGCGTGTGTGTGTGCGTGTGTGAGTATGTGTGTGTGTTAGTTTGGCTTGCAGAGATGAGAACACGACCGCGGCAAGAAGGCCCTGCTTATCGTAAGAGGCGACTAAAAGGTAGGAGTCGAGAGGTGAAGAGTGAATGTGTGTGTGCGTGTGTGCGTGTGTGTGTGTTTGTGCGTGTGTGAGTGTGTGTGTATGAGTGTGTGTGTCCGTTCGGCTTGCAGAGATAAGAATACGGCCGTGGCAAGAAGGCCATGCTTGCTGTAAGGAGCGACTAACTGGTAGGAGTCGAGAGGTTTAGAGTGTATGTGTGTGTGCGTGTGTGCGTGTATGTGTGTTTGTGCGTGTGTGAGTGTGTGTGTATGAGTGTGTGTGTCCGTTCGGCTTGCAGAGATATGAATACGGCGGGGGCAAGAAGGCCCTGCCTCTCGTAAGAGGCGACTAAAAGGTAGGGGTCGAGAGGTGAAGAGTGTATGTGTGTGTGTGTGTGTGTGTGTGTGTGTGTGAGTGTGTGTGTTTGTCCGCTCGGCTCGCAGAGATAAGATTACGGCCGTGGCAAGAAGGCCCTGCCTGTCTTAAGAGGCGGCTAATGGATAGGAGTCGAGAGTTGGAGAGTGTGTGCGCGTGCGTGTGCGTGTGCGTGGGTGCGTGTGTGTGCGTGTGTGCGTGTGTGTGTGTGAGTGTGTGTGTTTGTTCGGCTCGCAGAGATAAGAACACGGCCGTGGCAAGAAGTCCCTGAAGGTCGTAAGAGGTGACTAATGGGTAGGAGTCGAGAGGTGAAGCGTGTATGTGTGTGTATGTGTGTGTGCGAGTGTGTGTGTGTGTGTGTGTGTGTCCGTTTGGCTCGCAGAGATAAGAACACGTCCGTAGCAAGAAGGCCCTGCCTGTCGTAAGAGGCGACTAATGGATAGGAGTCGAGAGGTGGAGAGTGTGTGCGTGTACGTGTGCGTGCGTGTTTAAGTGTGTGTGTATGTGAGTGTGTGAGTGTGTGTGACTGTGTGTGTGTGTGCGGTCGGCTCGCAGAGATAAGAACACAGCCGTGGCAAGAAGGCCCTGCCTGTCGTAAGAGGCGAGTAATAAGTAGGAGTCGAGAGGTGAAGAGTGTATGTGTGTGTGTGCGTGTGTGCGTGTGTGTTTGCGTGTGTGAGTATGTGTGTGTGTTAGTTCGGCTTGCAGAAATAAGAACACGACTGAGGCAAGAAGGCCCTGCCTATCGTAAGAGGCGACTAATAGGTAGGAGTCGAGAGGTGAAGAGTGTATGTTTGTGTGCGTGTGTGCGTGTGTGTGTGCGTGTGTGAGTATGTGTGTGTGTCCGTTCGGCTTGCAGTGATAAGAACACGGCCAAGGCAAGAAGGCCCTGCCTATCGTAAGAGGCGACTAATAGGTAGGAGTCGAGAGGTGAAGAATGTATGTGTGTGTGCGTGTTTGTGTGTGTGTGAGTGTATGTGTGTGTGCGTGTGTGCGTGCGTGTGTGTGTGTGTTTGTGAGTGTGTGTGTATGTATGTGTGTGTGTCCTTTCGGCTCGCAGAGATAAGAAAACAGCCGTGGCAAGAAAGCGATGCAAATCGTACGGGGCGACTAATGGATAGGAGTCGAGAGGCGAAGAGTGGGCGACTAATAAGTAGGAGTCGAGAGGTGAAGAGTGTATGTGTGTGGGTGCGTGTGTGCGTGTGTGTGTGCGTGTGTGAGTATGTGTGTGTGTCCGTTCGGCTTGCAGAGATAAGAACACGACCGTGGCAAGAAGTCCCTGCCTTTCGAAAGAGAAGAATAATGGGTAGGAGTCGAGAGGTGAAGAGTGTATATGTGTGTGTGCGCGTGTGTGCGTGCGTGTGTGTGTGTGTTCTTGTATGTGTGTGTGTGAGTGTGTTTGTGTCCGGTCGGCTCGCAGAGATAAGAACATGGCCGTGGCAGGAAGGCCCTGCCTGTCGTAAGAGGCGACTAATGGGTAGGAGTAGAGAGGTGAAGAGTGTATGTGTGTGTGCGTGTGTGTGTGCGTGTGTGAGTGTGTGTGTATGTGTGTGTGTCCGTCTGGCTTGCAGAGGTAAGAATACGGCCAAGGCAAGAAGACCCTGCCAGTTGTAAGGGGCGACTAATAGGTAGGAGTCGAGAGGTGAAGAGTGTATGTGTGTGTTCGTGTGTGCGTGTGTGTGTGCGTGTGTGAGTATGTGTGTGTGTCCGTTCGGCTTGCAGAGATAAGAACACGGCCGTGGCAAGAAGTCCTGCCTGTCGTAAGAGGAGAATAATGGGTAGGAGTCGAGAGGTGAAGAGTGTATGTGTGTGTGTTTGTGTGTTCGTGTGTGCGTGTGTGGGCTTGTGTGAGTGTGTGTATGTGTGTGTGTCCGTTTGGCTTGGAGAGATAAGAATACGGCCGAGGCCAGAAGGCCCTGCCTCTTGTAAGGGTCGACTTATAAGTAGGAGTCGAGAGGTGAAGAGTGTATCTGTGTGTGTGCGTGTGTGCGTGTGTGTGTGCGTGTGTGTGCGCGTGTGTGAGTATGTGTGTGTGTTAGTTAGGCTTGCAGAGATGAGAACACGACCGCGGCAAGAAGGCCCTGCTTGTCGTAAGAGGCGACTAATAGGTAGGAGTCGAGAGGTGAAGAGTGTGTGCGTGTACGTGTGCGTGTGCGTGTGTATGCGTGTGTGCGTGCGTGTGTGTGTGAGTGTGTGTGTGTCCGTTCGGCTTGCAGAGATAAGAATACGGCCGAGGCAAGAAGGCCCTGCCTGTCGTAAGTGGCGACTAATTGGTAGGAGTCGAGAGGTGAAGAGTGTATGTGTGTGTGTGCGTGTGTGCGTGTGTGTGTGCGTGTGTGAGTGTGTGTGTCCGGTCAGCTCGCAGTGATAAGGACACGGTGGTGACAAGAAGGCCCTGCCTGTCGTAAGCGGCGACTAATGCGTAGGAGTCGAGAGGTGAAGAGTGTATGTGTGTAAGTGCGTGTGTGCGTGTGTGTGCGTGTGTGAGTGTGTGTGTGTGTCCGGTCGGCTCGCAGAGATAAGAACACGGCCGTGGCAAGAAGGCCCTGCCTGTCGTAAGAGGCTACTAATGGGTAGGAGTCGAGAGGTGAAGAGTGTATGTGTGTGTGTGCGTGTGTGCGTGCGTGTGTGAGTGTGTGTGTGTGTATGTGTGTGTCAGTGTGGTGTGTGTCCGGTCGGCTCGCAGAGATGAGAACACGGCCGTGGCAAGAAGGCACTGCCTGTCGTTAAGAGGCGACTAATGGGTAGGAGTCGAGAGGTGAAGAGTGTATGTGTGTGTGTGTGTGTGTGTGCGTGTGTGCATGTGTGTGCGTGTGTGTGTGTGTATGTGTGTGTGTCTGTTTGGCTTGCAGAGATAAGAATACGGCCGAGGCAAGAAGGACCAGCCTCTTGTAAAGGGCGACTAATAAGTAGGAGTCGAGAGGTGAAGAGTGTATGTGTGTATGCGTGTGTGCGTGTGTGTGCGTGTGTGTGCGTGTGTGAATATGTGTGTGTGTTAGTTCGGCTTGCAGAGATAAGAGCACGACCGAGGCAAGAAGGCCCTGCCTATCGTAAGAGGCGACTAATAGGTAGGAGTCGAGAGGTGAAGAGTGTATGTGTGTGTGTGCGTGTGTGCGTGTGTGTGCGTGTGTGCGTGCGTGTGTGTGTGAGTGTGTGTGTCCGTTCTGCTTGCATAGATAAGAATACGGCCGAGGCAAGAAGGCCCTGCCTGTCGTAAGTGGCGACTAATTGGTAGGAGTCGAGAGGTGAAGAGTGTATGTGTGTGTGTGCGTGTGTGCGTGTGTGTGCGTGTGTGCGTGCGTGTGTGTGTGAGTGTGTGTGTGTCCGTTCGGCTTGCAGAGATAAGAATACGGCCGAGGCAAGAAGGCCCTGCGTGTCGTAAGTGGCGACTAATGGGTAGGAGTCGAGAGGTGAAGAGTGTATTTGTGTTTGTGTGTGTGCGTGTGTGTGCGTGTGTGCGTGCGTGTGTGTGCGAGTGTGTGTGTGTCCGTTCGGCTTGCAGAGATAAGAATACGGCCGAGGCAAGAAGGCCCTGCCTGTCGTAAGTGGCGACTAATTGATAGGAGTCGAGAGGTGAAGAGTTTATGTGTGTGTGTGTGTGTGTGTGTGTGTGTGTGTGTGCGTGTGTGCGTGTGTAAGTGTGTGTATGTGTGTGTGTGTCTGTTTGGCTTGCAGAGATAAGAATACGGCCGACGCAAGAAGGCCCTCTCTCTTGTAAGGGGCGACTAATAGGTAGGAGTCGAAAGGTGAATAGTGTATGTGTGTGTGTTTGTGTGTGTGTGTGCGTGTGTGGGTTTGTGTGTGTTTGTGCGTGTGTAAGTGTGTGTGTGTGTATGTATGTGTGTGTCCACTCGGCTCGCAGAGATTAGAATACGGCCGAGGCAAGAAGGCCATGCCTGTCGTAAGAGGCAACTAATGGGTAGGAGTCGAGAGGTGAAAAGTGTTTTTGTGTGTGTGCGTGTGTGTGCGTGTGTGCGTGCTTGTGTGTGTGAGTGTGTATGTGTCCGTTCGGCTTGCAGAAATAAGAATACGGCCGAGGCAAGAAGGCCCTGCCTGTCGTAAGTTGCGACTAATTGGTAGGAGTCGAGAGGTGAAGAGTTTATGTGTGTGTGTGCGTGTTTGCGTGTGTGTGTGCGTGTGTGAGTGTGTGTGTGTGTCCGGTCGGCTCGCAGAGATAAGAACACGGCCGTGGCAAGAAGGCCCTGCCTGTCGTAAGAGGCGACTAATATGTAGGAGTCGAGAGGTGAAGAGTGTATGTGTGTAAGTGCGTGTGTGCGTGTGTGTGCGTGTGAGTGTGTGTGTGTGTGTCCGGTCAGCTCGCAGAGATAAGAACACGGCCGTGGCAAGAAGGCTCTGCCTGTCGTAAGAGGCGACTAATGGGTAGGAGTCGAGAGGTGAAGAGTGTATGTGTGTGTGAGTGTGCGTGTGTGTGCGTGTGTGAGTGTGTGTGTATTTGTGTGTGTGAGTGTGTGTGTGTCCAGTCGGCTCGCAGAGATAAGAACACGGCCGTGGCAAGAAGGCCCTGCCTGTCGTAAGAGGCGACTAATGGGTAGGAGTCGAGAGGTGAAGAGTGTATGTGTGTGTGAGTGTGTGTGTGTGTGTGCGTGTGTGAGTGTGTGTGTGTATTTGTGTGTGTGAGTGTGTGTGTCCAGTCGCCTCGCAGAGATAAGAACACGGCCGTGGCAAGAAGGCCCTGCCTGTCGTAAGAGGCGACTAATGGGTAGGAGTCGAGTGGTGAAGAGTGTATATGTGTGTGCGTATGTGCGTGTGTGTGCGTGTGAGAGTGTGTGTGTATGTGTGTGTGTCCGTTTGGCTGGCAGAGATAAGAGCACGACCGAGGCAAGAAGGCCCTGCCTATCGTAAGAGGTGACTAATAGGTAGGAGTCAAGAGGTGAAGAGTGTATGTGTGTGTGTGCGTGTGTGCGTGTGTGTGTGAGTATGTGTGTGTGTATGTGTGTGTGTATGTGTGTGTGTATCCCTTCGGCTCGCAGAGATAAGAATACGTCCGTGGCAAGAAGGTCATGCCTTCTGTAAGGAGCGACTAATGGGTACGAGTCGAGAGGTGAAGCGTGTATGTGTGTGTGTGTGTGTGTGTATGTGTGCAAGTGTGTGTGTGTGTGTCCGTTCGGCTCGCAGAGATAGGTATACGTCCGTCGCAAGAAGGCCTTGCCTGTCTTAAGAGGCGACTAATGGATAGGAGTCGAGAGGTGGAGAGTGTGTGCGTGTGCGTATGCGTGTGTGTGCGTGTGTAAGTGTGTGTGTATGTGTGTGTGTCTGTTTGGCTTGCAGAGATAAGAATACGGCAGAGGCAAGAAGGCCCTGCCTCTTGTAATGGGCGACTAATAAGTAGGAGTCGAGAGGTGAAGAGTGTATGTGTGTGTGTGCGTGTGTGCGTGTGTGTGTGCGTGTGTGAGTATGTGTGTGTCCGTTCGGCTTGCAGAGATAAGAACACGGCCAAGGCAAGAAGGCCCTGCCTGTCGTAAGAGGCGACTAATAGGTAGGAGTCGAGAGGTGAAGAATGTATGTGTGTGTGCGTGTGTGCGTGTGTGTGTGTGTGAGTGTATGTGTGTGTGCGTGTGTGCGTGCGTGTGTGCGTGTGTGAGTATGTGTGTGTGTGTCCGTTCGTCTTGCAGAGATAAGAACACGGCCGAGGCAAGAAGGCCCTGCCTGTCGTGAGAGGCGACTAATAGGTAGGATTAGAGAGGTGAAGAATGTATGTGTGTGTGCGTGTGTGCGAGTTTGTGTGTGTGTGAGTGAATGTGTGTGTGCGTGTGTGCGTGCGTGTGTGCGTGCGTGTGTGCGTGTGTGTGTGTGAGTGTGTGTGTGTATGTGTGTGTGTGTCCCATCGCTCGCAGAGATAAGAAAAAAGCGGTGGCAAGAAGGCCATGCCTGTCGTAAGAGGCGACTAATGGATAGGAGTCGAGAGGTGGAGAGTGTGTGCGGGTGCGTGTGCGTGTGTGTGTGTGTGCGTGTGTGTGTGTGTCCGTTTGGCTTGCAGAGATAAGAACACGGCCGTGGCAAGAAGTCCCTGCCTGTCGTAAGAGGAGAATAATGGGTGGGAGTCGAGAGGTGAAGAGTGTATGTGTGTGTGTGCGTTTGTGCGTGCGTGTGTGAGTGTGTGTGTGTATGTGTGTGTGTCAGTGTGTGTGTGTGTCCGGTCGGCTCGCAAAGATAAGACCACGGCCGTGGCAAGAAGGCACTGCCTGTCGTTAAGAGGCGACTAATGGGTAGGAGTCGAGAGGTGAAGAGGGTATGTGTGTGTGTGCGTGTGTGCGTATGTGTGCGTGTGTGAGTATGTGTGTGTGTTAGTTCGGCTTGCAGAGATAAGAGCACGACCGAGGCAAGAAGGCCCTGCCTATCGTAAGAGGCGACTAATAGGTAGGAGTCGAGAGATGAAGAGTCTATGTGTGTGTGTGCGTGTGTGCGTGTGTGTGTGCGTGTGTAAGTGTATGCGTGTGCGTGTGTGCGTTCGTGTGTGCGTGTGTGTGTGCGTGTGTGCGTGCGTGTTTGCGCATGTGTGTGTGTTTGTGTGTGTGTGTGTGTGTGTATGTGTGTGTGTGTCCCTTCGGCTCGCAGAGATAAAAATACAGCCGTGACAAGAAGGCCATGCTTGCTGTAAGGAGCGACTAATTGGTAGGAGTCGAGAGGTGAAGCGTGCATGTGTGTGTGTGTGTGTGCAAGTGTGTGTGTGTGTGTCCGTTCGGCTCGCAGAGATAGGAATACGTCTGTGGCAAGAAGGCCCTGCCTGTCTTAAGAGGCGTCTAATGGATAGGAGTCGAGAGGTGGAGAGTGTGTGCGTGTGCGTGTGTTTGTGTGTGCATGTGTGTGTGTGTCCGTTCGGCTTGCAGAGATAAGAACACCGCCGTGGCAAGAAGGCCCTGCCTGTCGTAAGAGGCGACTAATGGGTAGGAGTCGAGAGGTGAAGAGTGTATGTGTGTGTGAGTGTGCGTGTGTGTGTGTGTGTGAATGTGTGTGTGTATTTGTGTGTGTGAGTGTGTATGTCCAGTCGGCTCGCAGAGATAAGAACACGGCCGTGGCAAGAAGGCCCTGCCTGTCGTAAGAGGCGTGTGCGTGTGTGTGCGTGTGTAAGTGTGTGTGTATGTGTGTGTGTCTGTTTGGCTTGCAGAGATACGAATACGGCCGAGGCAAGAAGGCCCTGCCTCTTGTATGGGGCGACTAATAGGTAGGAGTCGAGAGGTGAATAGTGTATGTGTGTGTGCGTGTGTGGGTGTGTGTGTGTTTGTGCGTGTGTAAGTGTGTGTGTATGTATGTGTGTGTCCATTCGGCTCGCAGAGATTAGAATACGGCCGAGGCAAGAAGGCCATGCCTGTCGTAAGAGGCGACTAATGGGTAGGAGTCGAGGGGTGAAGAGTGTATTTGTGTGTGTGTGTGTGCGTGTGTGTGCGTGTGTGCGTGTGTGTGCGTGTGTGAGTGTGTGTGTGTATTTGTGTGTGTGAGTGTGTGTGTCCGGTCGGCTCGCAGAGATAAGAACACGTCCGTGCCAAGAAGGCCCTGCCTGTCGTAAGCGGCGACTAATGGGTAGAAGTCGAGAGGTGAAGAGTGTATGTGTGTGTGTGCGTGCGTGCGTGTGTGTGCTTGTGTGAGTGTGGGTGTGTGTCCGGTCGGCTCGCAGAGATAAGAACACGGCCGTGGCAAGAAGTTCCTGCCTGTCGTAAGAGGAGAATAATGAGTAGGAGTCGAGAGGTGAATAGCGTATGTGTGTGTGTGTGTGCGTGTGTGTGTGAGTGTGTGTGTGTGTCCGTTCGGCTTGCAGAGATAAGAATACGTCCGTAGCAAACAGTCCTTGCCTGTCTTAAGAGGCGACTAACGAATAGGAGTCGAAAGGTAGAGAGTGTGTGCGTGTGCGTGTGCCTGTGCGTGTGTGCGTTCGGCTTGCAGAGATAAGAACACGACCGTGGCAAGAAGTCCCTGCCTTTCGAAAGAGAAGAATAATGGGTAGGAGTCGAGAGGTGAAGAGTGTATATGTGTGTGTGCGCGTATGTGCGTGCGTGTGTGTGTGTTCTTGTATGTGTGTGTGTGAGTGTGTGTGTGTCCGGTCGGCTCGCAGAGATAAGAACATGGCCGTGGCAGGAAGTCCCTGCCTGTCGTAAGAGGCGACTAATGGGTAGGAGTAGAGAGGTGAAGAGTGTATGTGTGTGTGTGCGTGTGTGCGTGTGTGTGTGCGTGTGTGAGTGTGTGTATGTGTGTGTGTCCGCCTGGCTTGCAGAGGTAAGAATACGGCCAAGGCAAGAAGACCCCGCCAGTTGTAAGGGGCGACTAATAGGTAGGAGTCGAGAGGTGAAGAGTGTATGTGTGTGTGTGCGTGTGTGCGTGTGTGTGTGCGTGTCTGAGTATGTGTGTGTGTCCGTTTGGCTTGCAGAGACAAGAACACGGCCGTGGCAAGAAGTCACTGCCTGTCGTAAGAGGAGAATAATGGGTAGGAGTCGAGAGGTGAAGAGTGTATGTGTGTGTGTGTGCGTGTGTGGGCGTGTGTGAGTGTATGTGTATGTGTGTGTGTCCGTTTGGCTTGCAGAGATAAAAATACGGCCAAGGCCAGAAGGCCCTGCTTCTTGTAAGGGTCGACTAATAAGTAGGAGTCGAGAGGTGAAGAGTGTATGTGTGTGTGCGTGTGTGCGTGTGTGTGCGTGTGTGTGTGCGTGTGTGAGTATGTGTGTGTGTTAGTTTGGCTTGCAGAGATAAGAATACGGCCGTGGCAAGAAGGCCATGCTTGCTGTAAGGAGCGACTAATTGGTAGGAGTCGAGAGGTTTAGAGTGTATGTGTGTGTGCGTGTGTGCGTGTGTGCGTGTATGTGTGTTTGTGCGTGTGTGAGTGTGTGTGTATGAGTGTGTGTGTCCGTTCGGCTTGCAGAGATATGAATACGGCCGGGGCAAGAAGGCCCTGCCTCTCGTAAGAGGCGACTAAAAGGTAGGGGTCGAGAGGTGAAGAGTGTATGTGTGTGTGTGTGTGTGTGTGTGTGTGTGTGTGAGTGTGTGTGTTTGTCCGCTCGGCTCGCAGAGATAAGATTACGGCCGTGGCAAGAAGGCCCTGCCTGTCTTAAGAGGCGGCTAATGGATAGGAGTCGAGAGTTGGAGAGTGTGTGCGCGTGCGTGTGCGTGTGCGTGGGTGCGTGTGTGTGCGTGTGTGCGTGTGTGTGTGTGAGTGTGTGTGTTCGTTCGGCTCGCAGAGATAAGAACACGGCCGTAGCAAGAAGGCCCTGCCTGTCGTAAGAGGCGACTAATGGATAGGAGTCGAGAGGTGGAGAGTGTGTGCGTGTACGTGTGCGTGCGTGTTTAGGTGTGTGTGTGTATGTGAGTGTGTGAGTGTGTGTGAGTGTGTGTGTGTGTGCGGTCGGCTCGCAGAGATAAGAACACAGCCGTGGCAAGAAGGCCCTGCCTGTCGTAAGAGGCGAGTAATAAGTAGGAGTCGAGAGGTGAAGAGTGTATGTGTGTGTGTGCGTGTGTGCGTGTGTGTTTGCGTGTGTGAGTATGTGTGTGTGTTAGTTCGGCTTGCAGAAATAAGAACACGACTGAGGCAAGAAGGCACTGCCTATCGTAAGAGGCGACTAATAGGTAGGAGTCGAGAGGTGAAGAGTGTATGTTTGTGTGCGTGTGTGCGTGTGTGTGTGCGTGTGTGAGTATGTGTGTGTGTGTTTGTGAGTGTGTGTGTATGTATGTGTGTGTGTCCTTTCGGCTCGCAGAGATAAGAAAACAGCCGTGGCAAGAAAGCGATGCAAATCGTACGGGGCGACTAATGGATAGGAGTCGAGAGGCGAAGAGTGGGCGAATAATAAGTAGGAGTCGAGAGGTGAAGAGTGTATATGTGTGTGTGCGCGTGTGTGCGTGCGTGTGTGTGTGTGTTCTTGTATGTGTGTGTGTGAGTGTGTTTGTGTCCGGTCGGCTCGCAGAGATAAGAACATGGCCGTGGCAGGAAGGCCCTGCCTGTCGTAAGAGGCGACTAATGGGTAGGAGTAGAGAGGTGAAGAGTGTATGTGTGTGTGTGCGTGTGTGTGTGCGTGTGTGAGTGTGTGTGTATGTGTTTGTGTCCGTCTGGCTTGCAGAGGTAAGAATACGGCCAAGGCAAGAAGACCCTGCCAGTTGTAAGGGGCGACTAATAGGTAGGAGTCGAGAGGTGAAGAGTGTATGTGTGTGTTCGTGTGTGCGTGTGTGTGTGCGTGTGTGAGTATGTGTGTGTGTCCGTCCGGCTTGCAGAGATAAGAACACGGCCGTGGCAAGAAGTCCCTGCCTGTCGTAAGAGGAGAATAATGGGTAGGAGTCGAGAGGTGAAGAGTGTATGTGTGTGTGTTTGTGTGTTCGTGTGTGCGTGTGTGGGCTTGTGTGAGTGTGTGTGTATGTGTGTGTGTCCGTTTGGCTTGGAGAGATAAGAATACGGCCGAGGCCAGAAGGCCCTGCCTCTTGTAAGGGTCGACTTATAAGTAGGAGTCGAGAGGTGAAGAGTGTATGTGTGTGTGCGTGTGTGCGTGTATGTGTGTTTGTGCGTGTGTGAGTGTGTGTGTATGAGTGCGTGTGTCCGTTCGGCTTGCAGAGATATGAATACGGCCGGGGCAAGAAGGCCCTGCCTCTCGTAAGAGGCGACTAAAAGGTAGGGGTCGAGAGGTGAAGAGTGTATGTGTGTGTGTGTGTGTGTGAGTGTGTGTGTTTGTCCGCTCGGCTCGCAGAGATAAGATTACGGCCATGGCAAGAAGTCCCTGAATGTCGTAAGAGGCGGCTAATTAATAGGAGTCGAGAGTTGGAGAGTGTGTGCGCGTGCGTGTGCGTGTGCGTGGGTGCGTGTGTGTGCGTGTGTGCGTGTGTGTGTGTGAGTGTGTGTGTGTCCGTTCGGCTCGCAGAGATAAGAATACAACCGTGGCAAGAAGTCCCTGAATGTCGTAAGAGGCGACTAATGGGTAGGAGTTGAGAGGTGAAGCGTGTATGTGTGTGTATGTGTGTGTGCGAGTGTGTGTGTGTGAGTGTCCGTTTGCCTCGCAGAGATAAGAACACGTCTGTAGCAAGAAGGCCCTGCCTGTCGTAAGAGGCACTAATGGATAGGAGTCGAGAGGGGGAGAGTGTGTGCGTGTACGTGTGCGTGCGTGTTTAAGTGTGTGTGTATGTGAGTGTGTGAGTGTGTGTGAGTGTGTGTGTGTGTGCGGTCGGCTCGCAGAGATAAGAACACAGCCGTGGCAAGAAGGCCCTGCCTGTCGTAAGAGGCGAGTAATAAGTAGGAGTCGAGAGGTGAAGAGTGTATATGTGTGTGCGTGTGTGCGTGTGTGTGTGCGTGTGTGAGTATGTGTGTGTGTTAGTTCGGCTTGCAGAAATAAGAACACGACTGAGGCAAGAAGGCCCTGCCTATGAAGAGTGTATGTGTGTGTGTGCGTGTGTGCGTGTTTGTGTGTGTGTGAGAGTATGTGTGTGTGCGTGTGTGCGTGCGTGTGTGTGTGTGTGTTTGTGAGTGTGTGTGTGTGTGTGTATGTGTATGTGTCCCTTCGGCTTGCAAAAATTAGAAAACAGCCGTGGCAAGAAGGCGATGCAAATCGTACGGGGCGACTAATGGGTAGGAGTCGAGAGGTGAAGAGTGGGCGACTAATAAGTAGGAGTCGAGAGGTGAAGAGTGTATGTGTGTGTGTGCGTGTGTGCGTGTGTGTGTGCGTGTGTGAGTATGTGTGTGTCCGTTCGGCTTGCAGAGATAAGAACACGGTCAAGGCAAGAAGGCCCTGCCTGTAGTAAGAGGCGACTAATAGGTAGGAGTCGAGAGGTGAAGAATGTATGTGTGTGTGCGTGTGTGCGTGTGTGTGTGTGTGAGTGTATGTGTGTGTGCGTGTGTGCGTGCGTGTGTGCGTGTGTGAGTATGTGTGTGTGTGTCCGTTCGTCTTGCAGAGATAAGAACACGGCCGAGGCAAGAAGGCCCTGCCTGTCGTGAGAGGCGACTAATAGGTAGGATTAGAGAGGTGAAGAATGTATGTGTGTGTGCGTGTGTGCGAGTTTGTGTGTGTGTGAGTGAATGTGTGTGTGCGTGTGTGCGTGCGTGTGTGCGTGTGTGTGTGTGAGTGTGTGTGTGTATGTGTGTGTGTCCTTTCGGCTCGCAGAGATAAGAAAACAGCCGTGGCAAGAAAGCGATGCAAATCGTACGGGGCGACTAATGGATAGGAGTCGAGAGGCGAAGAGTGGGCGAATAATAAGTAGGAGTCGAGAGGTGAAGAGTGTATGTGTGTGGGTGCGTGTGTGCGTGTGTGTGTGCGTGTGTGAGTATGTGTGTGTGTCCGTTCGGCTTGCAGAGATAAGAACACGACCGTGGCAGGAAGGCCCTGCCTGTCGTAAGAGGCGACTAATGGGTAGGAGTAGAGAGGTGAAGAGTGTATGTGTGTGTGCGTGTGTGTGTGCGTGTGTGAGTGTGTGTGTATGTGTGTGTGTCCGTCTGGCTTGCAGAGGTAAGAATACGGCCAAGGCAAGAAGACCCTGCCAGTTGTAAGGGGCGACTAATAGGTAGGAGTCGAGAGGTGAAGAGTGTATGTGTGTGTTCGTGTGTGCGTGTGTGTGTGCGTGTGTGAGTATGTGTGTGTGTCCGTCCGGCTTGCAGAGATAAGAACACGGCCGTGGCAAGAAATCCCTGCCTGTCGTAAGAGGAGAATAATGGGTAGGAGTCGAGAGGTGAAGAGTGTATGTGTGTGTGTTTGTGTGTTCGTGTGTGCGTGTGTGGGCTTGTGTGAGTGTGTGTGTATGTGTGTGTGTCCGTTTGGCTTGGAGAGATAAGAATACGGCCGAGGCCAGAAGGCCCTGCCTCTTGTAAGGGTCGACTTATAAGTAGGAGTCGAGAGGTGAAGAGTGTATCTGTGTGTGTGCGTGTGTGCGTGTGTGTGTGCGTGTGTGTGCGCGTGTGTGAGTATGTGTGTGTGTTAGTTAGGCTTGCAGAGATGAGAACACGACCGCGGCAAGAAGGCCCTGCTTATCGTAAGAGGCGACTAAAAGGTAGGAGTCGAGAGGTGAAGAGTGTATGTGTGTGTCAGTGTGTGCGTGTGTGTGTGTGTTTGTGCGTGTGTGAGTGTGTGTGTATGAGTGTGTGTGTCTGTTCGGCTTGCAGAGATAAGAATACGGCCGTGGCAAGAAGGCCATGCTTGCTGTAAGCAGCGACTAATTGGTAGGAGTCGAGAGGTGAAGAGTGTATGTGTGTGTGCGTGTGTGCGTGTATGTGTGTTTGTGCGTGTGTGAGTGTGTGTGTATGAGTGTGTGTGTCCGTTCGGCTTGCAGAGATATGAATACGGCCGGGGCAAGAAGGCCCTGCCTCTCGTAAGAGGCGACTAAAAGGTAGGGGTCGAGAGGTGAAGAGTGTATGTGTGTGTGTGTGTGTGAGTGTGTGTGTTTGTCCGCTCGGCTCGCAGAGATAAGATTACGGCCATGGCAAGAAGTCCCTGAATGTCGTAAGAGGCGGCTAATTAATAGGAGTCGAGAGTTGGAGAGTGTGTGCGCGTGCGTGTGCGTGTGCGTGGGTGCGTGTGTGTGCGTGTGTGCGTGTGTGTGTGTGTGAGTGTGTGTGTGTCCGTTCGGCTCGCAGAGATAAGAACACAACCGTGGCAAGAAGTCCCTGAATGTCGTAAGAGGCGACTAATGGGTAGGAGTCGAGAGGTGAAGCGTGTATGTGTGTGTATGTGTGTGTGCGAGTGTGTGTGTGTGTGAGTGTCCGTTTGCTTCGCAGAGATAAGAACACGTCTGTAGCAAGAAGGCCCTGCCTGTCGTAAGAGGCACTAATGGATAGGAGTCGAGAGGGGGAGAGTGTGTGCGTGTACGTGTGCGTGCGTGTTTAAGTGTGTGTGTATGTGAGTGTGTGAGTGTGTGTGAGTGTGTGTGTGTGTGTGCGGTCGGCTCGCAGAGATAAGAACACAGCCGTGGCAAGAAGGCCCTGCCTGTCGTAAGAGGCGAGTAATAAGTAGGAGTCGAGAGGTGAAGAGTGTATGTGTGTGTGCGTGTGTGCGTGTGTGTGTGCGTGTGTGAGTATGTGTGTGTGTTAGTTCGGCTTGCAGAAATAAGAACACGACTGAGGCAAGAAGGCCCTGCCTATGAAGAGTGTATGTGTGTGTGTGCGTGTGTGCGTGTTTGTGTGTGTGTGAGAGTATGTGTGTGTGCGTGTGTGCGTGCGTGTGTGTGTGTGTGTGTGTTTGTGAGTGTGTGTGTGTGTGTGAATGTGTGTGTGTCCCTTCGGCTTGCAAAAATTAGAAAACAGCCGTGGCAAGAAGGCGATGCAAATCGTACGGGGCGACTAATGGGTAGGAGTCGAGAGGTGAAGAGTGGGCGACTAATAAGTAGGAGTCGAGAGGTGAAGAGTGTATGTGTGTGTGTGCGTGTGTGCGTGTGTGTGTGCGTGTGTGAGTATGTGTGTGTCCGTTCGGCTTGCAGAGATAAGAACAAGGTCAAGGCAAGAAGGCCCTGCCTGTCGTAAGAGGCGACTAATGGGTAGGAGTCGAGAGGTGAAGAGTGTATGTGTGTGTGAGTGTGCGTGTGTGCGTGTGTGTGCGTGTGTGAGTGTGTGTGTGTATTTGTGTGTGTGAGTGTGTATGTCCAGTCGGCTCGCAGAGATAAGAACACGGCCGTGGCAAGAAGGCCCTGCCTCTCGTAAGAGGCGTGTGCGTGTGTGTGCGTGTGTAAGTGTGTGTGTATGTGTGTGTGTCTGTTTGGCTTGCAGAGATAAGAATACGGCCGAGGCAAGAAGGCCCTGCCTCTTGTATGGGGCGACTAATAGGTAGGAGTCGAGAGGTGAATAGTGTATGTGTGTGTGCGTGTGTGGGAGTGTGTGTATGTGTGCGTATGTAAGTGTGTGTGTATGTATGTGTGTGTCCATTCGGCTCGCAGAGATTAGAATACGGCCGAGGCAAGAAGGCCATGCCTGTCGTAAGAGGAGACTAATGGGTAGGAGTCGAGGGGTGAAGAGTGTATTTGTGTGTGTGAGTGTGCGTGTGTGTGCGTGTGTGCGTGTGTGTGCGTGTGTGAGTGTGTGTGTGTATTTGTGTGTGTGAGTGTGTGTGTCCGGTCGGCTCGCAGAGATAAGAACACGTCCGTGCCAAGAAGGCCCTGCCTGTCGTAAGCGGCGACTAATGGGTAGAAGTCGAGAGGTGAAGAGTGTATGTGTGTGTGCGTGTGTGCGTGTGTGTGCTTGTGTGAGTGTGGGTGTGTGTCCGGTCGGCTCGCAGAGATAAGAACACGGCCGTGGCAAGAAGTCCCTGCCTGTCGTAAGAGGAGAATAATGAGTAGGAGTCGAGAGGTGAATAGTGTATGTGTGTGTGTGTGTGCGTGTGTGTGTGAGTGTGTGTGTGTGTGTCCGTTCGGCTTGCAGAGATAAGAATACGTCCGTGGCAAACAGGCCTTGCCTGTCTTAAGAGGCGACTAACGAATAGGAGTCGAAAGGTGGAGAGTGTGTGCGTGTGCGTGTGCGTGTGCGTGTGTGCGTTCGGCTTGCAGAGATAAGAACACGACCGTGGCAAGAAGTCCCTGCCTTTCGAAAGAGAAGAATAATGGGTAGGAGTCGAGAGGTGAAGAGTGTATATGTGTGTGTGCGCGTATGTGCGTGCGTGGGTGTATGTGTTCTTGTATGTGTGTGTGTGAGTTTGTGTGTGTCCGGTCGGCTCGCAGAGATAAGAACATGGCCGTGGCAGGAAGGCCCTGCCTGTCGTAAGAGGCGACTAATGGGTAGGAGTCGAGAGGCGAAGAGTGTATGTGTGTGTGTGCGTGTGTGCGTGTGTGTGTGCGTGTGTGAGTGTGTGTATGTGTGTGTGTCCGTCTGGCTTGCAGAGGTAAGAATACGGCCAAGGCAAGAAGACCCTGCCAGTTGTAAGGGTCGACTAATAAGTAGGAGTCGAGAGGTGAAGAGTGTATGTGTGTGTGCGTGTGTGCGTGTGTGTGTGCGTGTGTGTGTGCGTGTGTGAGTATGTGTGTGTGTTAGTTTGGCTTGCAGAGATGAGAACACGACCGCGGCAAGAAGGCCCTGCTTATCGTAAGAGGCGACTAAAAGGTAGGAGTCGAGAGGTGAAGAGTGTATGTGTGTGTGCGTGTGTGCGTGTGTGTGTGTTTGTGCGTGTGTGAGTGTGTGTGTATGAGTGTGTGTGTCCGTTCGGCTTGCAGAGATAAGAATACGGCCGTGGCAAGAAGGCCATGCTTGCTGTAAGGAGCGACTAATTGGTAGGAGTCGAGAGGTGAAGAGTGTATGTGTGTGTGCGTGTGTGCGTGTATGTGTGTTTGTGCGTGTGTGAGTGTGTGTGTATGAGTGTGTGTGTCCGTTCGGCTTGCAGAGATATGAATACGGCCGGGGCAAGAAGGCCCTGCCTCTCGTAAGAGGCGACTAAAAGGTAGAGGTCGAGAGGTGAAGAGTGTATGTGTGTGTGTGTGTGTGTGAGTGTGTGTGTTTGTCCGCTCGGCTCGCAGAGATAAGATTACGGCCGTGGCAAGAAGGCCCTGCCTGTCTTAAGAGGCGGCTAATGGATAGGAGTCGAGAGTTGGAGAGTGTGTGCGCGTGCGTGTGCGTGTGCGTGGGTGCGTGTGTGTGCGTGTGTGCGTGTGTGTGTGTGAGTGTGTGTGTTCGTTCGGCTCGCAGAGATAAGAACACGGCCGTGGCAAGAAGTCCCTGAATGTCGTAAGAGGCGACTAATGGGTAGGAGTCGAGAGGTGAAGCGTGTATGTGTGTGTATGTGTGTGTGCGAGTGTGTGTGTGTGTGTGTGTGTCCGTTTGGCTCGCAGAGATAAGAACACGTCCGTAGCAAGAAGGCCCTGCCTGTCGTAAGAGGCGACTAATGGATAGGAGTCGAGAGGTGGAGAGTGTGTGCGTGTACGTGTGCGTGCGTGTTTAAGTGTGTGTGTATGTGAGTGTGTGAGTGTGTGTGAGTGTGTGTGTGTGTGCGGTCGGCTCGCAGAGATAAGAACACAGCCGTGGCGAGAAGGCCCTGCCTGTCGTAAGAGGCGAGTAATAAGTAGGAGTCGAGAGGTGAAGAGTGTATGTGTGTGTGTGCGTGTGTGCGTGTGTGTTTGCGTGTGTGAGTATGTGTGTGTGTTAGTTCGGCTTGCAGAAATAAGAACACGACTGAGGCAAGAAGGCCCTGCCTATCGTAAGAGACGACTAATAGGTAGGAGTCGAGAGGTGAAGAGTGTATGTTTGTGTGCGTGTGTGCGTGTGTGTGTGCGTGTGTGAGTATGTGTGTGTGTCCGTTCGGCTTGCAGTGATAAGAACACGGCCAAGGCAAGAAGGCCCTGCCTATCGTAAGAGGCGACTAATAGGTAGGAGTCGAGAGGTGAAGAATGTATGTGTGTGTGCGTGTTTGTGTGTGTGTGAGTGTATGTGTGTGTGCGTGTGTGCGTGCGTGTGTGTGTGTGTGTTTGTGAGTGTGTGTGTATGTATGTGTGTGTGTCCTTTCGGCTCGCAGAGATAAGAAAACAGCCGTGGCAAGAAAGCGATGCAAATCGTACGGGGCGACTAATGGATAGGAGTCGAGAGGCGAAGAGTGGGCGACTAATAAGTAGGAGTCGAGAGGTGAAGAGTGTATGTGTGTGGTTGCGTGTGTGCGTGTGTGTGTGCGTGTGTGAGTATGTGTGTGTGTCCGTTCGGCTTGCAGAGATAAGAACACGACCGTGGCAAGAAGTCCCTGCCTTTCGAAAGAGAAGAATAATGGGTAGGAGTCGAGAGGTGAAGATGGTATATGTGTGTGTGCGCGTGTGTGCGTGCGTGTGTGTGTGTGTTCTTGTATGTGTGTGTGAGTGTGTGTGTGTGTCCGGTCGGCTCGCAGAGATAAGAACATGGCCGTGGCAGGAAGGCCCTGCCTGTCGTAAGAGGCGACTAATGAATAGGAGTCAAGAGGTGAAGAGTGTATGTGTCTTTGTGTGTGTGCGTGTGTTTGTGCGTGTGTGAGTATGTGTGTGTATGTGTGTGTGTGTGTGTGTCCGTTTGGCTTGCAGAGATAAGAATACGGCCGACGCAAGAAGGCCCTGCCTGTCTTAATAGGCGACTAATGGATATTAGTCGAGAGGTGGAGAGTGTGTGCGTGTGCGTGTACGTGTGCGTGTGTGCGTGTGTGCGTGTGTGCGTGTGTTTGTGTGTGCGTGTGTGTGTGTGTCCTTTCGGCTCGCAGAGATAAGAATACGTCCGTGACAGGAAGGCCCTGCCTGTCTTAAGAGTCGACTAATGGATAGGAATCGAGAGGTGGAGAATGTGTGCGTGTGCGTGTATACGTGTGTTTGTGTGTGCGTGTATGTGTGTCCGTTCGGCTTTCAGAGATAAGAACACGGCCGTGGCAAGAAGTCCCTGCCTGTCGTAAGAGGCGACTAATGGGTAGGAGTCGAGAGGTGAAGAGGGTACGTGAGTGTGTGCGTGTGTGGGTGTGTGTGTGTTTGTGCGTGTGTAAGTGTGTGTGTGTATGTTTGTGTGTGTTCACTCGGCTCGCAGAGATTAGAATACGCCCGAGGCAAGAAGGCCATGCCTGTCGTAAGAGGCGACTAATGGGTAGGAGTCGAGAGGTGAAGAGTGTATTTGTGTGTGTGTGTGCGTGTATGTGCGTGTGTGCGTGCGTGTGTGTGTATGTGTGTGTATCTGTTTGGCTTGCAGAGATAAGAATACGGCCGAGCCAAGAAGGCCCTCTCTCTCGTAAGGGGCGACTAATAGGTAGGAGTCGAAAGGTGAATAGTGTATGTGTGTGTGTGTGCGTGTGTAGGTGTGTGTGTGTTTGTGCGTGTGTAAGTGTGTGTGTATGTATGTGTGTGTCCATTTGGCTCGCAGAGATTAGAATACGGCCGAGGCAAGAAGGCCATGCCTGTCGTAAGAGGCAACTGATGGGTAGGAGTCGAGAGGTGAAAAGTATTTTTGTGTGTGTGCGTGTGTGCGTGCTTGTGTGTGTGAGTGTGTATGTGTCCGTTCGGCTTGCATGGATAGGAATACGGCAGAGGCAAGAAGGCCCTGCCTGTCGTAAGTGGCGACTAATTGGTAGGAGTCGAAAGGTGAAGAGTGTATGTGTGTGTGCGTGTGTGTGTGCGTGTGTGAGTGTGTGTGTCCGGTCGGCTCGCAGTGATAAGAACACGTCCGTGCCAAAAAGGCCCTGCCTGTCGTAAGCGGCGACCAGTGCGTAGGAGTCGAGAGGTGAAGAGTGTATGTGTGTAAGTGCGTGTGTGCGTGTGTGTGCGTGTGTAAGTGTGTGTGTGTCCGGTCGGCTCGCAGAGATAAGAACACGGCCGTGGCAAGAAGGCCCTGCCTGTCGTAAGATGCGACTAATGGGTAGGAGTCGAGAGGTTAAGAGTGTATGTGTGTGTGAGTGTGCGTGTGTGTGCGTGTGTGAGTGTGTGTGTGTATTTGTGTGTGTAAGTGTGTGTGTGTCCAGTCGGCTCGCAGGGATAAGGACACGGCCGTGGCAAGAAGGCCCTGCCTTTCGTAAGAGGCGACTAATGGGTAGGAGTCGAGAGGTGAAGAGTGTATGTGTGTGTGAGTGTGCGTGTGTGTGCGTGTGTGAGTGTGTGTGTGTATTTGTGTGTGTGAGCGTGTGTGTCCAGTCGGCTCGCAGAGATAAGAACACGGCCGTCGCAAGAAGGCCCTGCCTGTCGTAAGAGGCGACTAATGGGTAGGAGTCGAGTGGTGAAGAGTGTATATGTGTGTGCATGTGCGTGTGTGTGCGTGTGAGAGTGTGTGTGTATGTGTGTGTGTGTCCGTTCGGCTTGCAGAGATAAGAGCACGACCGAGGCAAGAAGGCCCTGCCTATCGTAAGAGGCGACTAATAGGTAGGAGTCAAGAGGTGAAGAGTGTATGTGTGTGTGTGCATGTGTGCGTGTGTGTGTGAGTATGTGTGTGTGTATGTGTGTGTATGTGTGTGTATCCCTTCGGCTCGCAGAGATAAGAATACGTCCGTGGCAAGAAGGCCATGCTTTCTGTAAGGAGCGACTAATAGGTAGGAGTCGAGAGGTGAAGCGTGTATGTGTGTGTGTATGTGTGCAAGTGTGTAAGTGCGTGTGTGCGTGTGTGTGCGTGTGTAAGTGTGTGTGTGTCCGTTTGGCTCGCAGAGATAGGTATACGTCCGTGGCAAGAAGGCCCTGCCTGTCTTAAGAGGCGACTAATGGATAGGAGTCGAGAGGTGGAGAGTGTGTGCGTGTGCGTGTGCGTGTGTGTGCGTGTGTAAGTGTGTGTGTATGTGTGTGTGTCTGTTTGGCTTGCAGAGATAAGAATACGGCCGAGGCAAGAAGGCCCTGCCTCTTGTAATGGGCGACTAATAAGTAGGAGTCGAGAGGTGAAGAGTATATGTGTGTGTGTGCGTGTGTGCGTGTGTGTGTGCGTGTGTGGGTATGTGTGTGTGTCCGTTCGGCTTGCAGAGATAAGAACACGGCCAAAGCAAGAAGGCCCTGCCTGTCGTAAGAGGCGACTAATAGGTAGGAGTCGAGAGGTGAAAAGTGTGTGCGTGCGCATGTGCGTGTGCGTGTGTGTGTGTGCGTGTGTGTGTGTCCGTTTGGCTTGCAGAGATAAGAACACGGCCGTGGCAAGAAGTCCCTGCCTGTAGTAAAAGGAGAATAATGGGTAGGAGTCGAGAGGTGAAGAGTGTATGTGTGTGTGTGCGTGTGTGCGTGCGTGTGTAAGTGTGTGTGTGTATGTGTGTGTGTCAGTGTGTGTGTGTGTGTCCGGTCGGCTCGCAGAGATGAGAACACGGCCGTGGCAAGAAGGCCCTGCTTGTCGTAAGTGGCGACTAATTGGTAGGAGTCGAGAGGTGAAGATTGTATGTGTGTGTGTGCGTGTGTGTGCGTGTGTGCGTGCGTGTGAGTGTGAGTGTGTGTGTGTCCGTTCGGCTTGCAGAGATAAGAATACGGCCGAGGCAAGATGGCAATGCGTGTCGTAAGTGGCGACAAATGGGTAGGAGTCGAGAGGTGAAGGGTGTATTTGTGTGTGTGTGTGTGCGTGTGTGTGCGTGTGTGCGTGCGTGTGTGTGTGAGTGTGTGTGTGTCCGTTCGGCTTGCAGAGATAAGAATACGGCCGAGGCAAGAAGGCCCTGCCTGTCGTAAGTGGCGACTAATTGGTAGGAGTCGAGAGGTGAAGAGTGTATGTGTGTGTGTGTGTGCGTGTGTGCGTGTGTGTGCATGTGTAAGTGTGTGTGTAAGTGTATGTGTATGTGTCTGTTTGGCTTGCAGAGATAAGAATACGGCCGAGGCAAGAAGGCCCTCTCTCTTGTAAGGGGCAACTAATAGGTAGTAGTCGAAAGGTGAATAGTGTATGTGTGTGTGTGTGTGTGTGTGCGTGTGTAGGTGTGTGTGTGTTTGTGCGTGTGTAAGTGTGTGTGTTTATGTATGTGTGTGTCCATTCGGCTCGCAGAGATTAGAATACGGCCGAGGCAAGAAGGCCATGCCTGTCGTAAGAGGCAACTAATGGGTAGGAGTCGAGAGGTAAAAAGTGTTTTTGTGTGTGTGCGTGTGTCTGCGTGTGTGCGTGCTTGTGTATTAGAGTGTGTATGTGTCCGTTCGGCTTGCAGAGATAAGAATACGGCCGAGGCAAGAAGGCCCTGCCTGTCGTAAGTGGCGACTAATTGGTAGGAGTCGAGAGGTGAAGAGTGTATGTGTGTGTGTGCGTGTGTGCGTGTGTGTGTGCGTGTGTGAGTGTGTGTGTCCGGTCAGCTCGCAGTGATAAGGACACGGTGGTGACAAGAAGGCCCTGCCTGTCGTAAGCGGCGACTAATGCGTAGGAGTCGAGAGGTGAAGAGTGTATGTGTGTAAGTGCGTGTGTGCGTGTGTGAGTGTGTGTGTGTGTGTGTCCGGTCGGCTCGCAGAGATAAGAACACGGCCGTGGCAAGAAGGCCCTGCTTGTCGTAAGAGGCGACTAATGGGTAGGAGTCGAGAGGTGAAGAGTGTATGTGTGTGTGAGTGTGCGTGTGTGTGCGTGTGTGAGTGTGTGTGTGTATTTGTGTGTGTGAGTGTGTGTGTGTTCAGTTGGCTCGCAGAGATAAGAACACGGCCGTGGCAAGAAGGCCCTGCCTGTCGTAAGAGGCGACTAATGGGTAGGAGTCGAGTGGTGAAGAGTATATATGTGTGTGCGTATGTGCGTGTGTGTGCGTGTGAGAGTGTGTGTGTATGTGTGTGTCCGTTTGGCTTGCATAGATAAGAGCACGACCGAGGCAAGAAGGCCCTGCCTATCGTAAGAGGCGACTAATAGGTAGGAGTCAAGAGGTGAAGAGTGTATGTGTGTGTGTGCGTGTGTGTGTATGTGTGTGTGTATGTGTGTGTGTGTATGTGTGTGTGTATCCCTTCGGCTCGCAGAGATAAGAATACGTCCGTGGCAAGAAGGCCATGCTTGCTGTGAGGAGCGACTAATGGGTAGGAGTCGAGAGGTGAAGAGTGTATGTGTGTGTGTGTGTGCAAGTGTGTGTGTGTGTGTGTCCGTACGGCTCGCAGAGATAGGTATACGTCCGTGGCAAGAAGGCCCTGCCTGTCTTAAGAGGCGACTAATGGATAGGAGTCGAGAGGTGGAGAGTGTGTGCGTGTGCGTGTGCGTGTGTGTGCGTGTGTAAGTGTGTGTGTATGTGTGTGTCTGTTTGGCTTGCAGAGATAAGAACACGGCCGAGGCAAGAAGGCCCTGCCTGTCGTGAGAGGCGACTAATAGGTAGGATTAGAGAGGTGAAGAATGTATGTGTGTGTGTGCGTGTGTGCGTGTTTGTGTGTGTGTGAGTGTATGTGTGTGTGAGTGTGCGTGTGTGTGCGTGTGTGAGTGTGTGTGTGTATTTGTGTGTGTGAGTGTGTGTGTGTTCAGTTGGCTCGCAGAGATAAGAACACGGCCGTGGCAAGAAGGCCCTGCCTGTCGTAAGAGGCGACTAATGGGTAGGAGTCGAGAGGTGAAGAGTGTATGTGTGTGTGAGTGTGCGTGTGTGCGTGTGTGTGCGTGTGTGAGTGTGTGTGTATTTGTGTGTGTGAGTGTGTGTGTCCAGTCGGCTCGCAGAGATGAGAACACGGCCGTGGCAAGAAGGCACTGCCTGTCGTTAAGAGGCGACTAATGGGTAGGAGTCGAGAGGTGAAGAGTGTATGTGTGTGTGTCTGTTTGGCTTGCAGAGATAAGAATACGGCCGAGGCACGAAGGCCCTGCCTCTTGTAAGGGGCGACTAATAAGTAGGAGTCGAGAGGTGAAGGTTGTATGTGTGTATGCGTGTGTGCGTGTGTGTGCGTGTGTGAGTATGTGTGTGTGTTAGTTCGGCTTGCAGAGATAAGAGCACCACCGAGGCAAGAAGGCCCTGCCTATCGTAAGAGGCGACTAATAGGTAGGAGTCGAGAGGTGAAGAATGTATGTGTGTGTGTGCGTGTGTGCGTGTGTGTGCGTGTGTGCGTGCGTGTGTGTGTGAGTGTGTGTGTGTCCGTTCGGCTTGCAGAGATAAGAATACGGCCGAGGCAAGAAGGCCCTGCCTGTCGTAAGTGGCGACTAATGGGTAGGAGTCGAGAGGTGAAGAGTGTATTTGTGTGTGTGTGTGTGTGCGTGTGTGTGCGTGTGTGCGTGCGTGTGTGTGTGAGTGTGTGTGTGTCCGTTCGGATTGCAGAGATAAGAATACGGCCGAGGCAAGTAGGCCCTGCCTGTCGTAAGTGGCGACTAATTGTGTAACGATGCTCTGATCGTTTAACAGTTCGAACCGTGGGAGTGTCAATATTTGCGCATCCACTTCTACAACGTGACGGCGTAGTGGGATTCAAACGGCTATTTAAGACGTGTGAATAGCGGAATTAGACAGTGTTGTAGCTAGCGCTCTAGGCTCCCTGACTCGCCGATGTAGTGAACCTGCGAGCCATTCTGGACAGAGAGAGTTCCTTATTGAGGATCGTACTCTGTCCCTAACCAAGCGGAACCCATCGGTGTTGCGTATTGAGCATTACCGCGGATCTGCACAGAACCAACCGGGACAGAGAGATTTCCGTATTGAGGATCATATTCTGTCCTTAGCCAAGCGGAACCCGTCGGCATTGTGTATTGAACATTGCCATGGGTCTGCACAGCTAAATATTTTGTTTTGCGAGCATATTCGGAGCTTTCGCTGAATTGAAGCGAAAGCGAGTATAAATCTGCGCGCGATCGATTTCCCCCATTTCGTTTCTTATTAGTAGTACTAATTAATTTCTTTTCTTTTATAAACGTTCGCCGAGGACTTCGTTCATCACGGGATCCAGTAGAATTCGTTTTAGTTTCATTCATTGTATAAGTATACAACGTAGAATTCCTTTTATTTTTATTTATTGTAGATATACTAAATTAATAGATTTATTTTTACTTCAAACCTGTGTTTTACTGAGTCTGTCGCCCCGAAAGAGCTACCCATCTCAAACTGGCGCCCGAGCAAAAATTAATAACATGCCGACAGATAAAGACACAGACTCAGTAACAGGTACGTCCTTAATTATTCTCGTGCATTTCTTAATGTTTACAAAGCTTTAGAGAAATATCAACAGACGGCAATTGGTGTGAAGTAGGCAAGACTATCGCCATTTTTTATGAACTTTTTATGCAATCTCTGAATAACAGTAATTTAAGTATTTGAAGTAAAACAGTCATTTTAATAACTATAAAGAAATCTAACAAAATACAAATAATGTTATCGTTATGCTTAGATGTATAATAAACGAATGATAACAAACTGATTTCCAAACCAGTATTTTTTAGCAGGTATTTTTGTTTACGCGTATCAGTTTGACCTGATCCACAAAAATACTTGGATCAACCACCTCTAGATCTGACAACAACAAACACAAAATAATCGTGTCAACGACGTGACTGAAAACTAAAACATGGCCGCTGACAATGCGCAAACCAGATGCGCGAACAATTCCCGCCGAGTCGAGTGCACCTTCGGGTTGTTCGGTGCTGCCACCATCAAAAAGTGACAAGTGACATTCTGCGCCAGTGCATTCATTATGCATAACGCCATTTTTTTTAGTTGTAGTTTTATAAAAAGTAAAAACATACATTAGCTCTGGCTTGTTGCCATCTAATTATTATTATTATTGAACTAGTAAATATTGTATTAGCTCTGGCTTATAGCCATCTAATTATCATAAGTGAATGGTGAATAGTCTAAATTAAATAAAGGTGTAACTACAGTAAGTTTCGTGAGTCTTATTTCAATTAATTAAGTATACAGTCCGCTAACCATCGAGGCTTTATTGTGCGTCTCGTACATAAATTATGGTCCATCGACACAGATGTGGAATCCAGAATTTTGGGAGCCCGAAACTGAAGGTAAATTCTCATATTTCCTGAAACATTAAAAAAGGAGCCCGCCAAATTTAGCGTCCAAGCTGAAGTTTGCTGCCATGCCAGGCTGCCAGCTCTAATGTCAATAAATAGAACACGGAACGAAACCGTAAGTAAGACTGCTCTCTTCCCTTTATGACAATCATCGAGCCAAGGAACGCCGAGACACCAACTTGGATTTCTGTGCTCTGTGTTCGCGTTGACATTCACCGTTTCATTACGTCAAAAATTAACAATTTATTGGACATAACCCTATTAAGTAACAAATATTTACTTTGATTTCTGTTTTTAAAAATATAAGTATAGGTATTTGGTCCTATTTTTGTATGTATTGTCTTGTGTGTTATGTTTAATTAATATTTTAAAGGTAATTGTTTACTTTAACGACCGTTTTTCTTTTTTTTATCAGTGTTTCAGAATCTCATAGATACATTTTTATATTAAAAATACTTTGTCACTTAACTTAACAAAGCCTTTAAATATGTCTAAAAAGGATTTGGAAAAACTGATAACAAGGAAAAGGCAAGCGGTAAGCACTATAAGTCGGGTAAAAAGATTTATTAGTGAACATAAAGATGATCCAGAAAGTTCAAAAAAGGATGATCTATTTTCTATTAGAAAAGACATGTTATGTGAATCATTTAAAACTATAACTGATTTAAATACAGAAATTGCTCATTTTGATGATGATATTGATGACATAGAAGCTGAATATGTAGATCTATTGGCAACCATCCAAGGAGTTACATCCATGAAAAACAATAAAATCACAGTGCCTTTAGTTCATAATATGCCACAGCATCATGCAACCAGTACCACTAAATTACCTTCAATTGAAATTCCCACATTTGATGGGAAAGATTTAACTAAATATAAATCATTTATAGATATATTTACAGCAGTTATAGACAAAAATATAAATTTAAAAAGCGTAGAAAAATTATTTTATCTAAAAAATTATTTAACACATGAAGCCCTCAGCTTAATAAATAATCTGCCATTAGTGAATGATTTATACAATGAAGCTTTACAAATTTTAAATAACAGATACAATAATGAAACTATGATTATTAATTCACATATTTACCAAGTTCTTGATATACCTGCCATGCAAAAAGGAACTGCTAGTTCATTACGAGAATTTATAAGTAAGGTCAAACAACAAATTGGTGCCTTAAAAAATCTTAATCAACCAGTAGATAGCTGGGATATGCTTTTAGTCTGTATACTGTCTAGAAAAATAGATCAGTTTACGAATAGGTCATATCAAATTGATAGAGATAGTTCAAGTTTACCATCATTAAATGGATTTCTAGAATATCTCGAAAATAGGGCAATGGCTCTTGAAGCCACTAATAGTACATCTGAAACAAAGTTGAAGGAAAATAAACAACTTACACACTTAGTAACCAAATCACAAAGTAATGTTAAATGTCAATACTGTTCCATCAATGGACATAAACTTTATAGTTGCAAAAAATTTAAAGTCCTTTCAGTCAATGAAAGAATTTCCTTTGTTGATAGAAACAAACTATGTTTAAACAGCCATACTGATAAATGTAGGTTAAATTTAAAATGCCAAACCTGTCACAAAGGACACAATTCATTACTGCACTTAGAAAAAGTGGCAGTAAGTTCTAATATTGCTCAATCTAATCAAGATGCAAGCACTTCATCGCAATACGATGCTGTAGTAAATTTTAATTCGATTTATAAAAATCGAGCAAATACGATCTTACCTACTGTAAAGGTAAAGGTTAGAACAGCATCAGGTCACAACTTGATTGTCAGAGGTTTGGTCGATACAGGCTCACAGGTTTCTTTGGTAACAAATAGTTTAGTAAAAAGGTTAAACCTAAAGACATACAATAATTATTTAGATATTGTAGGGATTTCACAAAATAGCACAAGAATCCAAAAGGCAGTTGATTTGAATATAGAATCATGTATATATGACTTCAGTACAAATATAAAATGTTCTGTAGTGGATATAATAACAGGGAATCTACCCAGGTTTAGTTTTAATACATCTAAAATACCAGAATTTGTTCAATTGTCTGATGACACTTTTAATCAAAGCGGTGAAATCAGTCTACTACTAGGAGCTGATGTTGTGTTTAAAATATTTTCTCGCAGAAAAAATAAACTGCCAAGAACTAATACTTCAAAATACTCTTTTAGGTTTTATTGTTAGTGGATCTGTATCAACCAACCAGTTCTCAAATTTAAATATTGTATGCATGCATACAACTTATAGTGATTTAGACACTGCCATCTCTCAATTTTGGGAAATGGAAAAGGTTCCTGAAGTATTCTTAGAATTTACAAGTGATCAGGAAGCTTGTGAGGCTAGTTTTCAAAATTCAATAAAAATAATCGAAAACAAATATCAAGTTAATCTGCCTCTAAAACAAGAAAATATTAATTTAGGTAACTCTTTTGCTGTAGCTCTTAAGAGATTTGAAAACTTAGAGAAAAGGTTTGTTCTAAACCCAACTCTATACTTTGATTATAAAAAATTCATAGATGAATATATTCAACTTGGTCATGCTAAAATTGTTCATTATGATCCAAAAATTTTAAATAATGGCGAGGTTTATTTTATGGCTCACCATCCAGTAATAAGAGAGGATAAGAAGACTACAAAATTAAGAATAGTTTTTGACGGTAGTATTAAATCTAAGAGCAAAAAGTGCTTAAATGATTTTCTATATAATGGTGCTGTTGTACAAAATGAACTATTTGATATATTAATCCTATTTAGAATTTATAAATATATTATATCTACTGATATTAAACAAATGTTTAGAATGATACTTATTCACCCTGAAGACAGAAGATATTTAAATATATTATGGAGAGAACCACATAGTGAGCTAAAGTGTATCCAGTTGCAAACAATAACATATGGGTTACGAAGCTCATCGTTTCTAGCTACTAGATGTTTAGTCGAACTAGCCGATACAGAAGGACAAAATTTTCCTTTGGCAGCTAAAGCATTAATAAATAATACCTATGTAGATGACATCCTAGCAGGAAGTGATACTATAGAAGAAGCAAAGAAACTCAAAAATGAACTAATTTATCTTTTGCAACTAAGGTCATTTTCCTTGCACAAGTGGTGTTCAAACGATCCAAGAATAATAAGTGATATCCCCAAAGAAAATCAACATTTTGATGAAATTGACATAAATAAAATCAACTTTGTTGTAAAAACATTAGGTTTATCATATGATACCATTACTGATAATTTTAAACTGTCATCGCCAAAAATTAATATCAATGACTGTCTAACAAAAAGACAGGTATTAAGCTTTATATCAAAATTTTATGATCCTTTAGGATTAGCAGGTCCAGTGTTAGTCAAAGCAAAAGTTATAATGCAGACAATTTGGCTTCGTAAAATTAAATGGGATGAGGTACTGCCTAATGATTTGCAGGAAATTTGGAAAAATTTTATTACTGGTCTAATAAATATGCCAGTTTTAAAAATTCCAAGAAATTTAGCCTTTACTGATGCTGAAAGTATTGAACTTGTAGGGTACTGTGATTCATCAATGCAAGCATATGGAGCAGCACTTTATGCTCGAACTATTTGTAATGACACAGTTAATGTTAATTTAATTTGCTCAAAGTCTAGAATCGTTCCAATAAATAAAAAGTTAACTATACCTAAACTAGAGCTAAATGGTGCCTTGTTGTTAACTAATTTAACTTTTAAAATTCATAATTTGTTAAAAGCAAATATTAAAAAGATTTTTCTTTATTGTGACTCAAATATAGTATTGGCTTGGTTAAAAACCGAACCTGTCAAATTAACTCCTTATGTAGCTAATCGTGTTTTAAAAATTCAAAACATGTCCACAAACTTTAAATGGCTTTATATTAATAGCAAAGAAAACCCAGCAGACTGCCTTTCTAGAGGCTTGGAGCCTAATGATATTGAGTTGCATCCCTTATGGTTTACTGGTCCAAAAATGCTGTTGGACAAAAATTTTGCTCATAATGAGCTACCTGTTCAATTTCCTTATCCAATGCCTGAACAAAAAGTTAGTGTACATGTTATACAAACAAAGGAAAATACATTCTTTAAAAAATACTCCAATATAACTAAACTGCAAAGAATTACAGCATACATTCTATGATTTAAAAATAATTCTCTAAGTAAATTGAAAGGCACAGAAAAATTTTCTGGTAATTTAAATTTGCTAGAGTTAGATAATTCTTTAAAGGTAATTATAAAGTGTCAACAATATTATCATTTTTCTCAGGAAATTATATCAAATATAGTTTTAAAATCACCATTAAGTACGCTGTCTCCTTTTGTTGATGGTGATGGGCTTTTAAGAGTAGGTGGTAGATTACATAATTCTAACATCTTATATACTCAAAAGCATCCAATAATTTTGCCAAAGGCTAGTCATGTTACAGATCTCATAATAAGGCATGAACATTTGAAATTACTTCATGCTGGTCCCAGGCAAGTGCTAAGTTCATTAAATTTAAATTATTGGTTAATAAATGGAAACCGAGAAGTAAAAAAAATTACTAAAAAGTGTGTAATATGCTTCAAATTTAAAGCAAAATGTTCTGAACAATTAATGGGATCTCTACCAGAAACAAGAGTTTGTGCTGCTAGAGTATTTCAAAATGTGGGAATAGACTTTTGTGGCCCTTTTCTCGTCAAGCAATCGAGAATAAGAAAATCAATAAGCACAAAAGCCTATATAGCTCTTTTTGTGTGCTTTTCTGTAAAAGCTATCCACATGGAACTATTATCAGACCTTACTACTGAAACTTTTTTAGCAGCATTTAAGCGCTTCATTTCTCGCCGTGGGAAGCCTTTGAACGTATATTGTGATAATGGATCCACGTTCAAGGGTGCTAACAATCAAATTAATAACTTTTATAATCAATCAGTAAAAATAGAAAATGTCGGTTTAAATGAAAAAATTAAATTTAGTTTTATTCCCAGTTACTCCCCAGTTTTTGGTGGTTTGTGGGAGGCTGGAGTAAAAAGTGCCAAATACCACATAAAAAGAGTCATGGGCACAAATGAGCTCACATATGAGCAATTTAATACATTAATTGTACAAGTGGAAGGTATCTTGAATTCAAGACCACTTATGGCTATGTCACAAGATCCAACAAATCTGGAATATTTAACACCAGGACATTTTCTTATAGGAGCCCCCATAACCAGCTTTCCAGAACCTGATATTACCGAAGTTCCAAAAAATCGTATAAAATTTTGGAATCTCTGTACTCAAATGCAACAGCACTTTTGGAAAAAGTGGCATCAAGACTATTTAACACAGTTGCAAAATAGGCCAAAATGGAAAAATAAACTACCTAATTTAAAGGAAGATATGTTAGTCTTACTAAAAGAAGACAATATTCCATCATTTAAATGGGCACTTGCACGTATCACCAAGGTTATCCCTGGAAAGGATAAAATGGTTAGTGTTGTTGAAGTTAAAACCAAAAATGGGACCTATGTAAGATCAGTCACAAAGGTGGCAGTATTGCCATCCTATGAATAATTGTAAATAATGTAAATAAAATTAATTTAGTGTAAGAAGTAGTATAACTAGTATTTTAGATAGTAGCTATATTTGTAAGATTTCACATGAAATGCTCTGGCCCCCAGCATGTTGGAAACAATATCCAACACCTATGCAAAATTATTGGGACGCTTTGTAGGTTCGGGTGTGTTCGGTCGGAAGTGACAGTGTTTCTCCCTGCCACCACCAAAAAGTGACAAGTGACATTCTGCGCCAGTGCATTCATTACGCATAACGCCATTTTTTTTAGTTGTAGTTTTATAAAAAGTAAAAACATACATTAGCTCTGGCTTGTTGCCATCTAATTATTATTATTATTGAACTAGTAAATATTGTATTAGCTCTGGCTTATAGCCATCTAATTATCATAAGTGAATGGTGAATAGTCTAAATTAAATAAAGGTGTAACTACAGTAAGTTTCGTGAGTCTTATTTCAATTAATTAAGTATACAGTCCGCTAACCATCGAGGCTTTATTGTGCGTCTCGTACAATGATATCTGTCTCTTCGTTTAATATCTCTTGTGTCAATGCAGTTAAAGATATGAGTAGACTGAATGCTCGTGAAGTAGAGCAGTTAAATAATGTTATCAAATCATTCTCTTCTATCTCTTCGAAAAATAAGTTGGGTAAAACTCATCTCATCGAACATCACATTGATGTGGGTTCGTCCAAGCCCTTCAGGCAATATCAATATCCCTTGCCTCAAGCCTGGCATGAAAGCCTAGTAAAGGAGGTAGATGAAATGCTAAAGTTAGGTATTATTGAGCCCAGTACTTCTTCTTTTTGTAGCCTTTTGTGGTTGACAAAAAAGAAAGACTGGACTTTTCGTGTCTGTTTTGACGGACGTAAACTTAACAGTATAACCATGAACAGAGATGCGTATCCTATACCTCGTATAGATATCATCCTGAGTAAGTTACAAAACGCTAAATTCATTTCATCTATTGAGTTGAAGAAAGCATTTTTACAGATTCCACTGAGCGAAGGGAGTAAGAAGCTCACTGCTTTTGCAGTCAATGGAAAAGGATTGTAGCAGTTCACTACAATGCCTTTTGGTCTTGTGTCTGCTCCGCAGACTATGTGTCGGTTAATGGATTTGGTAATTGGTCCTGCTTGAGATCCTTTTTGTCAGTATTATCTTGATGATATTCCTGTTATTACTCCTGATTTTGAAACTCATATCTCTGTATTGCAGCAGTTGTTTCAGCGTTTAAAAGATGCAAATTTGACTATTAACTTAGATAAAAGTAGCTTTTGTCGTGAGTCTATTAAGTTTTTGGGATATGTTGTAGATTCACATGGTCTCCATACTGATCCTGATAAGGTATCGGCTATTCGTGATTTTCCAGTGCCTAAAAATACCACTCAAGTCCGTCGATTGTTAGGAATGGTGGTTTATTACAAAAAATTTGTCAAGAGTCTTATTCTACCTTGTTGTCCCCTATCACTGATCTACTTCAAAATAGGAAAAAGGGACAAAATATTGTGTGGACTCCTGAAGCTAATGAAGCTTTCATTAAAATCAAGGAGGCTCTCACAAATTCCCCAGTTATGGTAGCACCGGATTTCTCTAAGCCTTTCTATTTGATGACTGATTGTTCAAACACAGCATCTGGTGGGGTACTCTATCAAATTGTTGATGGAGAAGAACACCCTATAGCCTACACCAGCAGGAAATTAAATAAAGTCCAGAAAAATTATACTACAACTGAAAAGGAGTTGTTAGCTATAATTACAGGTATTGAACATTTTAGATGTTTTCTTGAAGGTCGTTCGTTTACGGTCATAACTGACCACAGTAGTTTGGTGTGGTTACAAAGTATGAAGAACCCATCTCCTCGTTTGGCTAGGTGGATTTTAAAATTGGCACAATACGATTATAAAATTGTTCATCGTAAAGCTTCAGGTGTAGTAGTCGCTGATGCACTCTCTAGAACTTATGATATTAATTTGTTAGACTTATCTTCCTTACAACCAGATGACTGGTATCGGAAAATGTTGTATGATGTACAGAATGTACCAGGTAAATTTCCTGATTTTAAAGTTGAACATGGTGTTTTGTATAAACATGTCTTAAGTTCCATGGATGCCCTTACTGGAATGTCGGATTGGAAGATAGTCGTTCCAACTCCTAATAGAGCAGAGGTTTTGGCCACCTTTCATGACCATCCTGCGGCAGCTCATTTTGGTTTTTACAAAACTTTGCGTCGAATATCTGAACTTTATTACTGGCCTAAGATGCGTCAAACTGTACGTAGCTATATTGCTAAATGCAAAATCTGTGCTACATGCAAACCAACAAATCTTCCTCAACCAGGTTTAATGGGTAGTTATCTACAGATTGATTTTCCATTTCAACTTCTACCTTTAGATCTCATTGGTCCGTACCCTAGGTCTTATAAAGGTTCCCAATATGCTTTAGTAGTTGTTGATTATTTTACTAAATTTCAGCCACGATTCAGTGCATTGAAGCTAGCCCGAATCCTCACTTGAGATTTAGTGTCTCTTTGGCTATTTAAATTTGTTCCTCTGAGCTTAGCCATATCTTTAGTATTTTGCATCACCTCTCTTCCAGTGCTTCTGAAATTTGTAAGCTATACGCTTCCTAAAATCCAATACTCCCGAAGTATAGAGGTTTCAATTGGCTAGACCCAACGTGTGGCGTCTGTTCCACTTCTGGCTTAAAAAAAAATATATCTCCTTTAACTTTTGGTTTTGATCTTGAGTTGTTATGGTTTTCACTAGTTGTGCTTTTAGATTTTCATTTTAACATTTAGTTTTTGTACTTCAAAATTTTTTTTTATGTCTATACCTTAAATCAACTTGTTTTGCTATATTCTGTGTAGACTGAATAAATTGCTTTGGTTTTGATTGGTTAAATAACTATTTTAGATTAATAATAAATAAATTAAAAATTTAAATAACTTAAAGTTAACTATTTCACATATTTTACAAGTCCGGAGTAGTCAATAAGTTGAGTCACTACCTCGAAATAACAGTTTTTGAAATTTTAGGTTCCTTTGGGAGTTGTAGCAGTATATTTTATTGGATTTCACGACTGGACCCCAAAACAAGTAAACATTACTGGTATAGGTATCCCTTCAGAATATTAGTGAACTCATATCCATGAGTTTCTTTCTCATAGATATATGGTCACCAAATAGCCAGTTGGGATCATATCACAAAATTATATACAATGGAGAATCATGATAATGATTACAAAATGTGCAATAAACTCACTGAAGCGCATGTAAAAAATTAAAAAAAAAAAATGAAAGTTTCATTCGCAGCACAAATATTCAGTGGAAGAGTTGCTGCAGCAATGAAGATGTTAGCAACACACAGTAAGTATATACTACTAGTAAAAGCAAGTCACTTAACGAAAAAATTAGGTATTAAAAGATAATTTACAATAAAATATATCCTTAAATGTTACATTTCCAGTAACATATGGTCTGAATTATTTTTAAAAGATTATTTGAATAGCTCCCTGTGTAAGCGTCAATTTTAAAATTTTTCAGGAAGCAAACAATAATCGTATTTAACAATTGTTTTTGAAAATATCAATTTTCTTTTTTTTTTGTTTTGCACATTTTATGCATTTTCAATATTGTATTAAAAAGAAAATATTTTTAGAACACTATAGGTTAGTGCATTAGAATTATTTTTTTATTATAAGACCACTGGTTAATAAATGGTGTTTGCAACATTCTTTTTATAAACATTAATAAAACATTCATTCTTGTTATACTCTGTAAAAACGTGTTAATTTTGTACTTGTCTATTTTAGGTTCTGATATGCAAAAGGAAGCTCTTCACACTGCAGAGTTTATTTTATTTATGGACAAAGTTTTTGACAGTGTGAATGGAGCAAAAGTGTTACCGGAAGGGGGAAAAGGACTAAGAGTAGCCGTTACTAATAGATCGGAACATGAACATTTTTGGACAGAAGCAATAAAAGTATTTGAAACATTTAAATTTATAAATAGTAATCGTCAACCTCCTTCTGTAAAGAACTGGATTCACACTATCAAAGCTCTAAAATATTTGTGGAACAAATTGAATAAAGATAGATTTAAATTTTTAGCAATAAGAAATTTAAGTCAAGATCCTCTAGAGAACTTCTTTGGATCCATTAGGTCTCATGGTATTAGGAATATCAATCCATCTTGCTTTTCTTTTGTAAATTCTTTTAAATCATTGATAATAAATAATTATGAAGCATCACATTCACAGATCACCTAACCTCTATTATTAGTGGTCTGTGATCACATTCAACTTCAGCATTCAACTTCATTGTCAAATTTAAAAGCTTTTTTAACAAAAACTCATGAACCAGTTAGTGATGCTAAAAATATAATAATTCTAAATCAAATAAACAATTTTCCAAATTTAAATGACATTGAAAAAGGTAAATTAACATATATATCTGGATATGTAGCAAAAAAATTATTAAAAAAAATCAAAAGATGTAAAATATGCAGGGCAGACCTAGTTGGAAAAAAAGAAGATCTGAGTACATATAGCAGAATCTAGATTTATTGATGCAAGAGCATATTGCTGCAATGCATTGTTATATCCAAACTCTTCATATAATCAGTTAGTCATTAAATCAATACAGATTTTAATGGTAATAATACCTCAGATTTGTACAATTAAAGATATTAAATTTAATTTAGTATATCAATTAACAACTCAATTGGAATTTTGTTATGTCTTTAATTGTAGGAATCCCAATATGTTGCAATTGTTTGCTGAATTTTTATGTTCTTTTCATATTTTTACTTGATGTGCAAATATTAACAAAATATTAAAAGGAAAGACAGCAAAAAGAACATATGCAGGCAGTATAAATCAATTGGCGCAAAAAAAATATTTAAAGTTGATTTCATGTAATCGAATGAACTATCTTATATTAAAGTCGTCCCAGGAACGCAACTTACCAATATTGGCAATATCATTTTAAAAGTCTTCTACTCTAAAATGTATAATATGGGTCTGAATTGTCAATATGATTGAGTCAGATAAAATTAAATTATTAGAAGAATTTTTTTCACTAAGTAACAAAAACAAAATTTGTATTTTGAGAACGATTTCCGAAGTGGAAATTGAAACGTCAATAAACTTATTTTTAACTTTATTGTGGCTTATTTCCCAACAAAATATTAATTAGTATTTCAAGTCTCACAAGATTAATTTTTCTATGATAAAATAACAGTGGTTTATTTGTGAGCCTAGATATATGAACTCCCTTACTCCTTCGAAAGTATATTTTCCAACCATTAGATCTTCAGGTTTTTCTACTTGATTATTATTTGTGACCTTCATATACTCTTCATGTATATCATATATCTATTAGTGTTAACATGTAGTCTCTTTCTTTCTGCTGCTGCTTCCAATGCTGTGAACGATTGAACCAGGTCCACCCTTCTTCTTGTTATGATATCAAGGTCGTCTGCATATGCTAGTATTTGTACACTCCCATTAATAATCGTCACTCTTGTTGTTATTCCAGATTCTCTAATAGCTTTCACTAAGAACAATCTTGAATACATGGCATGATAGGCTATCTCTCTGTCAAAGACCTATTTATGCCTGGAAAGTTCTTGATATTCCGTTCTGCACTCTAACCTTACACTCAACTGTTGAGAGGGTTGCTTTCACCAACCTCACTAAGTGTATTGGGATATTAAATTCTACCATGGCTTTGTATAGTGCGTTTCTGTCTACATTTTCCTAGGCACATCTAAAATATACATACAAATGATAAGTATCAATTCCATAATCATATGTTTTTTCTAAAGCTTGTCTTAAAAGGAATATTTGATGGATATTTTCCTGAAACCCACACTAATATTTTCCTATTATGCTTTCACAATATCGCGACAGTCGATTGTAAAGAATGTAGGTCACATTTAGCAGGGTAATGCATCTCTAGTTATCACAAACTGTTTAGTTCCCTTTCTTGTGTATAGGTACAATTATACCTATGTTCCAGTATTCAGGTAGTTTCACCTGCCTCCATATCAGTTTTACTAGTCTATGTATACTATAGGTCAGATTTTTTGTGCCATGTTTTAAAAGTTAAGATGGTATGCCATCTAATCCAGGAGCTTTGTTTTCTTTCAGTTTTTGTATTGCTTTGATGACTTTTTCCTCTGTTAGGATATTATCTTTCTCTCTTTCATCTTCCATTTCTTCTAGCTGTATTTCTGCTTCTTGCAACCTCATCTCACTAATTTGCTTTAAAAGTTGTAAATAAATGGGATGTTAAATAAATAAAAATCATGAGCTATGTAAATTCATGATATGTTATTCAGTTATAGAATTTTATTATTAAATGATCAAAGTATATTATACCAATGTAATAAATATATTTTATATCTATTTTATCAGAAACAGCAAATTAATACACATATATTTAGAAAAAAAAATTGTATAATTTTTTTATATGTCCTTTTCCTTATAACCACATTTGACAGAAGAAATAATAAAAACTTATATATTTTGCAACTTGAGAATATTATTAATATACTCACATTTCCAGTTTGTCTTGTTGCAAATAATTTATGAGTATTACTTACAAGCTTAGTAAGTTATGATATTTTATTTTAATAATATTATATAGTCAGTGATTTGGCAATATCTCTATTTGCTTTTTCATGAGTTTTGTAGGAGAGACACAAAACTTTTTTTAGGGTCACCTCCTGTTTTTATATGTAAGTTTTGACTTGTTTTGTAGTAAATTCTATGACTTTACTACAAAACAAGTCAAAAAAATATCATATGAAAACAGGAGGTGACTCTAAATAAAGTTTTTCGTCTCCCTACAAAACTTGTGAAAAAGCAGATAGGTATTGTCACATCACTCACAATATGTGAGATTATTCCATTGGAAAATAATAAAATATTTTGAATTTCCCATTAAATTTTAATTAGTACCGAAATGACCTACCAGAGGCGCTAAAGGGATAAAGTTAATACTTGACCATTTGAACAAATTTTCACCTATACATACAGTACACTATATGTACAGTAACTTTTAAATTTTTAGAAATTTTAACACTACTTAATATCTTTAGACCAATGTCATATGAGTCACTACATTCTTGAATGTTTAAAAAATAAAAATATACACTGTCATTCGTCACTTTTTAATTCCACTCATTTAAAGTAATCTTCATGCTGCATTTGTTAATAAAGTTATCAAACGAGTCTATTAAATCTTGTTTGAGAAAGTCTTTTTCCAGTTGTTCCAATTTGTGGTTCTCATTATCAAAGTGATGTTGTCTTTCACATGGATCACTTCTGTCTATAGGTTTGGGAATAGACATATATGCTGGAAGATTGGGGAAAATCCTATGAATAGCATTTAATTCCAATTTTAGTTTTTCAGACACAACACTCTTTGTCTTTCCATGTATGATGAAGTACTATATCTTCAGAATGAAAATGCTTAGCACACAGAACAGAAGATTTTGTTGGGGTATAATTGTCTTCTTTGATAGCTTTTAATCACTTATTACATAATTGTTTATCTATTCGGAAAGAACATGAGCTTACAGGCCCTTCCAACTTCAGAAGCTTGTGTAATTAGTTTTGCATCGAGGTACACAACAATGTCTTGACATCTGTAACTGAAAAGAACAATATATTTAAGCTTTTGTGGCATTTCAACTATTACGATATTAACTGGAGAATAAACCCACAGTTGTCGCAAAAACTGTGATTTCATTGCCCAAAGAGTTAATATAACAAAAGAATTAAAAATTACCTAATAAATACTGAGAATAATGAAATTCCACACCTAACCTAACAACGTTTATACTTACATTTGAGTTTATTTCAACCTGTAGTACAATATCAATAATTAGTCGAATAAACGACTAACTTAAGTAACTGACTAGACACATAAAAGCACTTAATATTAATTTAAAAAATAGAATATACAAATAGTTATGGATTCATTTGTAAACAACTGTTTACATTCAAACAGGGTCCTGATTCCTGATCCTGATTCTAATTGAGATTTCGACTCAAAACATGTCGAAATTAATATGGCGACGTCGAAATGAGACTTTGCGAACCTTGTGGATTTCAGCTGAACTAACCAAACGACGTCACTAGTTTTTGACTTATCGAAATTAATTTCAACTTCAAGAAAGTGGTTGAAATTTCATTTCGAGTCGAAATTAATCTGACATGACTGACTGGACTGGGAGAAGTGAACTTAGGTTCAGTTTAAGTAGGCGGTGTTTTGATCCTTGCAAGGAAAACTGAGGCAAAAAGTATCAATATGGCTGTGTTTTACGGACATTTGCTAGTTTTGGAGGAATTAGAGAGGTTAGATATCCGACGTTCATAACGGAGGATAAGAAGAATGTTACGGGATACTCAAAATTCTTTTTCACTAAGTGATGCTCAATTTAGGCAGTAATTCCGGATTAATAAACAAGCTGCGAATTATTTAATAAGGGTATTAGAACCATATTTGGAAGAAGGTGTTTATGCCTCTAGGATACCCAAAATGTTTAGGGTTAGTATTACTAAGCTGCAGTAAATTTAAAAATATATTAGAATATAACCACTAAGTCAAATCTTAGTGGTTATAACTTAAGGATCTCCCACATCGCCTTTTTTTTTCTTGCCATCTTTTCTTTCAATTCAAAATATAATTGAGAATGGCCAATATTTATGATTTAACAACTCAAACAAGAAAAAAAAGACGTTCACGTAACGTAAACAAAACAAACATTCAACAAAACAAGCGTAGTGCAGCCAATAAACAACAGGGCCAACCCAAATTTTCAGCAGTGTCAAAATGATAAAGTAAATATCCCCAGTTTTAACTACAATCGAAATGAATGAGAATGGCTAGCGATTGCGACTGTCATGGCGTAGTCGCTTTTAAATTTCGACATCGAAATGAAATAGAATCAGGGCCCGGGACTACCTTTAGATGTTGCCAAATTTCTACTTCATGGCTTGTAACTTAAGGACTTAAGGTGGGTGTGACCACGGTTCCTAGACTTACTACGGTTGCCTCTTCCGACTAGGGTGGGGATGCTTGAGTTACGTCACCAGAGTACACAAGGGGCCTTATTCTTGAATCGAGAGAAAATTTTACTCCCCACTAAGCTAACTCGCTTTTCTGCTCCATCATAATTTCTCTCGATTTTAAAAAGCTGTATTCTTGAATACGGGGAGTAGAAAGGAAAAGGAATGAGAGAAACTATGAACAGTGTTGCCGGGTTTTCGATGAAAATTTTAACCAATCACAAAAGTTAATTATTGACAAAAGACAAGATACTGTCAACCATCAACCTGCACCGGGACTCCGTGCCACATAGAATTCTATCGTAGAATTCTATTAGCGTTTTCTATCTACAACGGCGATAGTAACGTGTATTGTCACTCCGTGCGTATGTCGTTTCGCTTCGGTATTTTCCGATCTCTCTATTATTGAATGTAAAAACATTAACCTGTTGGTTTTACTCAAATATCGCATTTATTGTCTATTATCTTTGTTTGTAACACATTTTAGAGAAAGAAAGTACTATTTTTAGGGTTTTTAATTGTTTGGGTTGACTTTTTCGGTTTCGGTTTATTACGCGGGTCATTTGCATGCTGCTGTTTGTTTTTGTTATTTGAAGTCATTTTTAAAGAGCTTCGTCTTCGTTATATTTTTGGATAAAAATGAGGGTCCGAATGGAACATTGGGAAATGTTGCTTTCATTTTGCGAAGAATATCCAGAATTAATAACAAATAAATTTAATGGAAGTGAGGGACGAGCTAAAGGAATAGCTGTGTGACAAACTGTTACCACAAAATTAAACAGTTTAGGATATGGCGAAAAAAGCATAGAGGGATGGAGAAAGGGTATTTATGTCAGCTTGACTCACAGCTATTCCAGATGTATAAATTGTATATATGGATTCTGTGTTACTTCCTTAGCAACTTAAAATTCACAAATTGTGGGGCGTAATTTTGATGTGCAACTTAAATGAATTTGGACTATTTAACAATATTAATATGCATTTTTACCTGATTTAACATCAAAATCCTGTTGATAATTACAATTGTTTTATGATGTTATTACAATTGTTACATGTCATATTATTATGATAATTTACTATTTTATTAGTTGTTTGTACTGTCCATTTTTAAAGATCTACCGCCTTTTATTCCACTTTTAATTTTTTTTTATCTTAATTCATACTTTTATTAACTTTCTGCATTGCAATTATTGAAATTTGGCCTTTTTTCGCATTTTTAGACTAAGTCCAAAAAAAAACCGCGATTTTTGACAAATCCGTTTAATGTAAATATTTACCAAATCGAATATCTTCTATAGCGAAAGGATTGCTTTCATCTCGCATTTGGCGTCTTGTTAACGCTTCGATACGAATTTGTTCTAACCGCTCCTCATTTTCCCCTGCTAGTATGTTTATTATATTAATAGGTAACATGCCTACACTATTTCCACGATCTCAGCAAAATAAAATAAACTCTTACGTACAAACCAAAAACAGTTAGAATGTACACATAACCTTAATCTCCAAAATAAAAATAAATAAATTTACTGTCAACTTGCTTTTGGAATATAATACGCTTGCGCTATATAGAATTCGATAGGTCTCTGGAGATAGAAACGAAACGACCAAAATAATAGCATTCATGCGACAATGCGGATGTACGGAGTGCCGACGTTGTAGAATCTTCTCTATATGTAGAATACTACATGGCACAGAGTCCCACTGCTGATCACTATTCAGGGGGGTTCAACTTCAATCCGTAAAATGTAATCATTGAATTACTTACAGAACACACCACCAAGCGCTATTTTCGATAGATTCTGTAGATCACAAAACATTATTAATGTTTTGTGCTAAAATAACTGTCGTCTGTCGACTCGAATGTCGAATATTAATTGATGTTGATGACTAATGATTGTTTAGTATAGGCAAAGAATATAAAGTCGATCCGCCGGATCTTTGCACATCGTCATCATTCTTATTATAGGAAATAAATCAAAACATGTGAGTCAAACGTATGTCGGCTATAAGAATTATTATAAAAATTAGAAAATGGCTAATATTACAATTGACGTTTTTATACTTCTCTTTTATTTCATTTATTGCATTTAGAAAACTGGATACGTATACATTTATGAACGTGATTTTTCAATTTTTGGAAACCTATAGGTTGTCCAATAACATCTACAGTAAATAAATATTTAAACCATAGTAATAAGAAATTAAAGTATTTTTATTGAATATAAGCAAATATATGGTACTGACATATCGTCAGATGTCAGATGATGTTCCTGTTGCTGGTAAATATCGGTTTAGATTTAAGAAGGTTACGAAAAAGAATAGTAACAAAAATGTGATATGAGAAGACTAAAATGTGAGTAAACAAAAGAGACGTTTTTAAAGATTAGATAAGAACATCTAATAGAAAAAAGAGAAAAAGAACAGTCAGATGAATGACAAGATACTGCAACTCATGAAAAAAAATCAAAGAACAACACAAGAATGTACAACAATATTCACAGACAAATAAGAACACAAATACGAAAGGCCCAAGAAAATTGGTTAAAATCACAGTGTGAAGAAATATATTTATTGAAAGAAAAACACGATACGTTTAAAATGCATAAACAAGCAGCTGGTCTTTAGAAATTAAATACAGCTAACAAACTGCGAGATCAACAGAGAAACATCATCACAGATAAAAATCAAGAAATTTGCATATGGACCAAGTTTATCAAAGAACTCTGATGATAGTAGATCGCAACAACCTCCATCCCACATATGTAATGACCACTTACAAATCACATCAAATGAAGTGGAAAAGGCAATATTACAACCAAAAGATGGCAAAGCTCCTGGACCTGACAATGCACATGCTGATCATAAAACTATTTAACACCAACGGTACTCAACTCCTAATAAAAATATTTAATGAACCAAGAACATGGCTGAAGTCACGCCGACGTTTATTGCTGTACCAAAGAAAACAAAATCCGTATCCTGCAGTGATTTGCCGACCATCAGCTTAATGAACCATCTTTTAAAGTTATTTCTAAAAATCATACATCAAAGAATATATAGACTGTGCGAAGAAAAATTCAGCCGTAGTACAAAGTTTAGTTTTCGGAATGCAGTGGGTACGAGAGAGGCTCTCTTTAGCATAAAAAGGCTATTTCAACGATGTAGAGATGTGAACTGCAATACATATGCATGCTTCATTGATTACCATAAAGCATTCAGGTTAATGAACAGAAAGAGTAAAAATTGGGACCATTCCTTAGAAATTAAATGTAGGATAGAGAAAGCCAAATCTACATTTCAAAAATGGCTAAGCTATTCAAATGTCATGATTTATTCACACCCATAAAAATCAGGTTACTACCATGTTATATCTTTCGTATACTATTGTACGGAGTTGAGTCGTGGACTTTCACAGACACTACCTGCAGGAACATTGAGGCTTTCGAAATGTGGCTTTATCGTCGAATCCTGAAGATATCTTATACCGGTCACGTTACTAATCAGGACGTTTTATTAAGAATGGAAAAAGAATATCAGCTGATAACCACAATAAAAACAGCCAAAATAGAATACCTTGGTCACATCATTAGCAACAACGAAATATATGAATTGCTGCAACTAATTTTACAGGAAAAAGTAGATGGAAAACGAGGCTCAGGAAGGCGAAGGATTTCCTGGCTGAAGAATCTATGTATGTGGTTCAACACAACAAATATTTTCAGACCAGCAGTGTGCAAAGTACAAATTGTCATGATAGTCGCCAATATCCGAAACGGGTAGACACTACAAGAAGATCTAAAAAACTGAATATAAATCTACTCCAGTGCTCCATCATCTTGATAATTTTGTTTATTCAGTGTTAAATATGGTTTTCAGACTTAAGTAATCACTTTGTTTTAAAAAATGGTCATACAAAAATTAACACAACGAATTTCAAATAAAGAAATCTATGCATAATAAATTAAAAAATAGAAAACTTGAGCTGGGTAAAAAAGAATTTATTATAACAATAATATAATTTAAATATTTATTGAAGCCTCATACACTATACAGCCATGTAGCCAATCATAAATTTAAGAATTCTTCACTGTCAGAATCTGAGCCACTCATATTACCAGTGTCTATTATGATTGGTTTAATGTTAGTGTCAACCATATTTTTTTCTCGGATATACCACTTTGTAATAATTTCATGAGTATGTTTCACACATTTTTCCCAAATTTCTGTGTTACATTGGTTTAGTGCCTCTTTCCACATATTTATAACAGCATTATCAGAATGTCCATCTCTACCAAGATTCTTATTGTAATATGACTTGCAGTTTGCCCAAATTAATTCAACAGCGTTGAATTCACAGTGATAAGGAGGTAGTCTCAACACTTCATGGCCGTGTTCTTTTAGTAGTTCATGCTAACAGATGTTTTGCCAATAAATGCAACTTCTTTATCCCTTAATTCATTACTTATACTTTGCAGAGTAACATGTTTCTCTAAAAAAAAAAGAACAGATAAGTACAGAATAAACCACACTGTTATAACTAGTTCAATGAAAAAGAAGTAATACTTTGATTTTATAAAACTATAAATTATTTCAAATTAAAAAACTCACAAGAAAATTGACTTAATATCCATTAATGTATTCAGCAGAAATTTTCTTAAACTACTCTCAACAATCTTTTTTACAACATACATTTATATAAAGTATTGATTAAAAAGTACCTTCTGGTTATCATGGTACATGATACCATTATCTTATGGTATATCAAATTCAGATTGAAGAAATTTTTAACTACTTACTTTGTTGGTACATGTCGTATACTGTATTACGCACTGCCATTTTTGATCCCTCAGACAGATCAGTTGTTTTGTTTTTCGGATGAGGTCTACTTTTGCCTGGCTTTGAAACAATGTGATTATTTTCTTTCCTTTTAATAATTGTACATACTGTTCGTCGTTATATTTTTAATGCAGCAGCTACTCTCTTAAATAAAGAATTGTTTAATGATTTTCATAAACGAACATACATTTCAATATGTTACCTGTTGAACAGACGAAAATGGCTCCAAAGGCCCTCCATTTACTTTTTCTAATTCGAAATACTCCAACACATTCAACACAAGTTGCTAAGCTTGAGAAGTTAAAGGCTTGCCAGGCATACTCTAAAAATAAAAACCTTTAAAAATATTTCATATTGTCCGTTGACGTAGTTTTAGCTATATTTAAATAATTAATGTCAATTTAGAGGTTAAAAAAATTTATTATTCGTTATTAGCTAATACATGAATTCTTACCTTAATAAATTGAACACGAAGGTAAGGGTTAGTCGTTATAACAACTGTTTGTTAAAAATATGTATATTTAAAGTATGAAAAAGGATTGATTATTTAAATCAAACGAAAATAATTTATAAAAATATTACACTCTGTCAAAACAAAATTTCCAATTGTCATGTCAATTGTAAGTAGACGAATCAATCAGAGATCATTGTTCTATGGCTGTCTTTGTTCAATGCATGGTGTTGTGTATGGACAGGCGGTTTAAGTTAATAAACTCCATTCGCTTAGCTCGGGCATATTTTGACAGATTCATTGTCGGAAACCTACAACACAACAATTCCTACTTCTCAGTATTAATAGCTCAAGTATCCTGCTATTACAGACTTCTTTCTTTAAAAAAAGAAGAATTATTCTAAATAGTCGAAGTGTATACTAAACCCATCAAATTTTGGGTAGTATATATTTAAAAAATATATATTTAGTTGTTATAATTTAACATAACTATTTATTATATGGTGCAGATAAATAAATATTGATTGTCGGTAATTCGCAAAGTTCTATTTTATTTACTACTTAGTTTGTTTACTATTAATATTGGCTATGAGTATGGGTGCTTGGTTGTATAGTAATTTCCAGCCACTTTTAGTCTGTCAAAAAGTAACTAACTTCGCAAAAAAATAATTACTAAATTCACTACACAGTTCGGACTGGGATTAGCGAACCGAGTTTAGTTTTAGTTTCTGTGAGTAGGAAAGAGACGTAACATAAAAAATAATTCGTGAATAATGTCATACTTGTGCAAAGATCCGGCGGACCGACTGTAGACGCTTATAGAAGAGCAGTTCAAATGGGCGATTTGGTTACGGTTTATACTTTAAAAGAGGGTGGCTGCATAAACTCACAGCGTGGTGCCGTGGCCGTCGGCTTAAAACTATCATGAAAATTTCATAATGAAATATGTAGTTAGGGGGAAGTGGGAAAGGAGTACGAACGGGTAACTTTGCATCTACGCCTAAACAAATTTCGATGCCATTGATTTGCAAACTGTCTTTTTTTTGTTTTTTCACAATAAAATCTTTATTTTCAATATATTAAATTGTTAAATTTTTAATTTTAAAACTTAAAAATGTATGATATTTACAATATTCAAAGTATTTATTTTTTTAATTGTATAACTTTGAATTAAAAATTGGTTTGTTCCAACACAACGAAAAACCGTCACATAACTTTTTATTATACTGTTTTTCTGCCCAGAAATTAAAGAAACAATTTTAAAAAATTTCAATTTAAAAAAAAAGTATTCAATGAAACTTTTTACTAAATTATGAAATTTTCCATTTCGCCAAAACTTCCATTTCATCCATAATTTTTCAATAACAACAAAAAGCATTCCTGATTTATTTTTGAAATAACAAAATAAACTTTAACAGTACATTTTAATGAATAGTACCTATATGTGAAAGTTTTTACGCTGTATGGGTACTATTTAATCTTGTTTTAAAATAACAACTAATAGTATCTAAAACATAATTTTCACAATGAATGAATATTGGTGAAATTATTACAATATAGTCTTAAACTGATTTATACTTAAGATTTGTACATATTTCAATTAAAAATTTGAATTATAATAATTTTTCTAAAAAGATTAATTTATTAAAAGTTAAAATAATATTATTTTCTTTAAACAATTTTATAAAACGCAAAAATTTAATCCTATTCTACGACCACGCGGCATCTACATATAAAAATATCTAAACTTGCATTTATTGCCCCACTCTTTCATATTTTAGAAGCAAACCGCTCCTTAGTGGTACCACGTGCAACACGTGCGTTCCACTCGTCCCACTTTTCTTTATCTATGTCACATCTTTTGCTATGCTCAAAAATAACAGTGAAAAATTCTTCTATAAGCGTCTATATTCTTTGACCTAACCCTCAATTTTAGTACAGAAATGTCATGAATGACATTTCTCTCAACATGTTGGATGGAGGTAGCGATACATTTTTACGTTACGCTACCAAATTTGACAGGCCGCTCCGGAAGTAGCGTATCGGTAGCGGTTTGATTTTGCAGACTTTTACTCAACAGTTGTGGACTGTGGAGCAGCTCCGTCTGCTGAACGCGCCCAATGGTAGAGCCACAGCTGACATGACCGCTCCTTAGTGGTACCACGTGCAACACGTGCGTTCCACTCGTCCCACTTTTCTTTACCTATGTCCCACTTTTTGCTACCTTTCAAAAATAACTGAACAATTCTTCTATAAGCGTCTATATTCTTTGGTATAGACGTGGGTAGAAGAAAGATATTATTTGTTTTAGTTAAAAGTGGTGTTAGATCAAGGAATATCGTATTTATAATTAGAATATTGAAATATCATATTTGGGATTAGAATATTAATTGTTTAGTTAAGGCGTGGTATAAGGATATTTGTTTTTTTTTAAGTTAAGTTAGAAGTTATTGTTACATTAGGAAATTTCATTTACTACAGCTGTTTAATATCCAGGTATGTAATATGATTCTAATAATATATAATCAAATATTAAATTACCCTAGTTCGGTTTGGGTTCTTGGGTATATTTAAGTGTCCTACCCTGACTTAAAACTGCTGAGCCATCTGGGTTGTTTTGTTCTAATACAGTTTTGTGTCCTAGTCCAAAACTTTGCAACAATCATAGGTAAAACTTGATAGTTCCAGTTCCGAAATATAAAAACTCGTTTAAAAATATTTACTTGAGTAATTGTATCCCACATTAAGTTATAGCTTTAAATGTTTTAGGAAAACATGGGGCCATGGAACAAAAAATGTGCCATAATGGGATGCGAAGATAGGAATTCACCACGGCACAGGTTTCCGTTGCCTAACAAATTTCCTGATCGTTTTAAAATGTGGTTAGAGACCACTGGTAACTCGACTTTGATGATGAAAGACAAACAATTGATTTATAGATCGGAAAGAATCTGTGATGTACATTTTGCAGACCATCACAGAGGGCCTAATAGAACACTTACAGTGTTTGCAATACCCACAAAACGTTGTCCTATAATATCATCATCACCTGTTGAAATACTTACTACTTCTGGTCAAAGTAAAGATGTTAACTTTCCTTCAACATCAGCCAAAGACCATACATATTCGATTCCAACTACAGTTTGCCAAAGTGCAGAGATTCATTTACCGTCAACATCATCTGCAGTGACTTACGAAACACCAAGCACTTGCTTACAAGGGATCACAAGGAAAAAAAAATGTAAGTAATATTTAGATGTTAATAGTTACAGAAACTAATTGGTAGTGACCATCTTGGTAACACTGGTAACTAGAAATGTGTGATTGTGAGAGGTTTTATTTTCTAAATATTGTTTATTGAAATCTATGGTCTTTATTTAGTTAAATTACAACACATTTTCATCAATATACTTAAATGTGTTTTATTAATAAACTATTATGGAATGGAATAATGATATATATCCTGCAAAAGTATGTCATAACACAGAATAATATTAAGTACCTACTAAAAGTATAACACAGAATAAAATTAAGTACCTACTAAAAGTTTTTTAATTTTATCTTTTGGTTTATATTAAACATTGAAGAAAAAAACAAAAATTTGCTGCACAAGTGTGTATGGTGAGCATATTGAAGAAGAGGTACAATTTTTATTTTTTGGTAGTTGACATTGAAGTATATTTGTAATAAGTCTATTTGGGTTAGGCATTTTGTCTTTAAAATTTTAAAATGATTTCTGGTGATGCTGTAAGTGTGAAACAAAGTACAAAATTTACAATAATCTGTAAAGACTTATTCATATTTTAGAGAATATTTGCGTGGCTTTTTGGACAAATATAATTCAGAAAAAACCGACCACAGGTGGGATTTGAACCTAAGGATTACCAGGTTCAAATCCGTAGTGGTCAGTTTTTTCTAAATTATCTAAAAAATTATCGAAACAAGAAACCTATGTTGTACTTATTTATATTAGTAATAAAAACATTTTGTTTCAGTTTCATTTACTTTGCTCAAAGAGTTGGGAGTAAACAAAACAAAAAATCTCACAGTTAGGGAAGCAGCCTTATACAATAGAGCGAAAAAAATTAGTAACAGTTTTTCTATGTATAAAAGAAGAAATCAAAGTAAAAAACGTTTCACTATGGAAGAGACTATTAATAACATGACCAAAGACCTGGATCCCCATGTAGCAAATTTTTTAAAGTTGCAAATAAAAGCCTCAAAATTTAAACCAAAAGGGCGACGGTACAATTTGGAAGAGAAAGTTCTTGGATTGATTTTGCAGAGACAAAGTCCCAAGAGCTACAAGTTATTTGGGAAATTATTTGCAACTCCATCCAAAAACACTTTGAATCATATGCTCAATCGTATTCCAATTGATGCAGGAATTAATGAAACTATTTTTAGAAACTTAAAACAGAATGTAGCCAAATTGAGTAAACGAGATAAAGTATGTATTTTAATGTTCGATGAAATGGCTTTACAACCACACTTGGACCTAAATGCCAAAAATAGAGAATTTGATGGATTTGTAGATTGTGGTGATGAAAGAAATAACAAATTTGCTGATCATGCCCAAGTTTTTATGATAAAAGGTGGGTATATGTTTGTAAAATAAAGAGAGTTTATTATTATTATAAACTGTTCAAATTTTGATTGTTATATACAGTCAGACTTATTCATATGTTATGATATCAAGAATTGTAACTTTGCATACAAATTCAATATATTTTAAGTTATATCTATTAAATACTACAAATACATTTTTTATGGGTTAATAGGGATTATGGGTGTCTTATATGTCAGATCTTAAAGGATGAATAAATCTTTTATTATTATTATTATTATAGTTGCATCATTTGTTATAGGTATTACAAAAAAATGGAAACAGCCAGTTGCCTACACATTCTCACAAGGAACCACTACTACAATTGATTTAGTTAGGCAAATCAAGGGAATTATAGTAGAGTGTGAAAAAGCTGGTCTTACAGTAGTTGCCACTGTGTCTGATCAAGGATCTACAAATGTAGGAGCCATAAATTATTTAGTAAAATATAATGCCTCCCAAGAGAATACATTAAAAAAAATAAAATTGTATGAAATAAATGGTCACCCAATAGTGCACATATATGATCCTCCACATTTACTAAAAGGCATTAGGAACAATCTTATGACCAAAAAATTGTTTTGGAAAAAAAATAACAATCTTGTAATAGGCGATTGGGCTGACATTGTAATGACCTATGAAATAGATAATGATATCGGAAGATTTAGAGCACTGAACAAAATTCATAAGGGGCACGTTTATGCCAAATACATGAAAAAGATGAAAGTTTCTCATGCCGCTCAAGTTTTCAGCCATACGATGGCATCAATTATGAATCTCTTTTTACGAAAAGGTAAGTTTTACACAGTATACAAGAACAACTAAGTACTAACTTCACATTTATTACTGATTGTGCTGCTTTTAAAAGTATTTAAAAATACTTAATTTTCAGTACTTCACATATTGTTACATACTTTCACTTAAATAGTAAAATTTTAACACAATTTATTTATTTGGATCAATATAAAGTTTAGTTGCCAATGGGTTTTTTCCATCTGATTCAACACATCCAATTGAACTACTTTAACTTGAAAATGTAACTTTAAACAGTCACAATTAAATTTTTTATTAGACGCAGACCATTAAACTGACATTTTCAAGCAGACATAGTTCCATAGGATTTGTTTAATGGGATGGAAATGGCGCATTGAAAATATACTCTATAACTAATAGAAAGGTCCGCACGAGGAAGTTTTATGGAAAAATAACATTACCTTATAAAATGTGGTAGATATTTATAAGGTAATGTTATTTTCCAACATAACTTCCTATTTTGCAGACCCTGGCTAATGTAATTATTTTACAAAATAAATTTTGTTGCATATTGAAAACCATTACTTTTTATTGTGACATGGGAAATAAAACAAACATCATTTTTTAGGTGTATCTTCAAATGATGGCAAATTAGTGCTACAGAGAAATTCTCTCGGAACTGTTTCTGTACTACAGTTTTTTGATTCCCTTTTTGATAGTGTTAATGGACACACATTGTATCCAAGTGCAGGGAAAAAACTGAAATGTGCTGTCAAAGAAGGAAGTGGGCATATCAATTTTTGGAATACGGCCAAGCAGCATCTCAGTATTTTTTAAATAAAAAAAACCAACTTGTTAGGGTACCTTCCCTACATAACTGGGAGGTGACAATTAATGGACTGGAACATCTAAGCCACTATCTGAGAGTAAAGCACGAAATTTCCTTTTATAGACCAAGAGATGTTAATCAGGACCCCCTGGAAAATTTCTTTGGGCAAGTTCGACAGCACGGAGGGAGGAATGTTAACCCTACCGTGCAAAATTTTAAAAACCATTTTAAAACATTGTTGGTCAACAATATGGTTAACCGGCATTCATTGTCTTCCAATTGTGAAAGGGATGGATCAACAGCGGAGTCTTTGATCAATGGTGTGAGACATTTAGTAACACAGGGTGTGGAAGAGGAATGTAATGAAGAAAACCTCAATATTACCGAATTTGAGTTTTTGGTTTTCACCTACCATGAATCTAATTACTTGGATAAGTTCTGAAGCTATTTTCTTGTGGCATTTTAAATTAATTACTATTTAACTGGGAATAAGCCACAATTAAAGGTTAAAATACGTTTATTGACGTTTCAATTTCCACTTCGGAAATCGTTCTCAAAATACAAACATTAGTAAATTAAACAAATTTTGTTTTTGTTACTTAGTGAAAAATTCTTCTAATAATTTAATTTTATCTGACTCATCTATATTGACAATTCAGACATACATTATACATTTTAAAGTAGACGACTTTAAAATGATATTGCCAATATTGTTGAGTTGCGTTCCTGGGACGACTTTACTTATAAGATAGTTCATTCGATTACATGAAATCAACTTTAACTTGAGAATATCCGTCAGAAAAGATCATAACATGTAATTCGTCTTTAAAAAGACAAATACATGCCATGATGACTGTAAAATTCTCCTGTTAGTGATTCCATAGTAAATTATGAGGGAAAAACCAGGAAAAAAACCTCATAATACTATCCCGACATGGTAAGTATTTGATCTTGCATTTATTTTACCTTCAATAAATACCAAATTCCGATTTTATATGTTTGTTATTTAAAAAATATAAATGATGTATTCTCCATATGTTACTGACTTACCAATACTGGTATTTTCTTTTTAATAACTTCCTTTTTATATAATAATATAGTTCGTATTACCGGTAAATCTCCGTTTAACGTTTTATCTGCCCTAGCGACTCAAAATAGATTAATTTACGATTGCATAATCGATTTTTTGACCAAATGTAATATTTTTCTTTAGTTAAAAAAAAAAAAAAAATTGGTTTTTACTTTTTACCTTTGTTTTCTCTAATTTATATGTTTAATCCTATTTACCGTGGCCTAGTTCTGTGTATGTTATATATTATAATGTCCTGATGGTCCCCTGGACGTGAAACGAGTGACCCATGTTAATTGTATATGTTTATGGATATATATGTGTATGTATTATTTATATTTTTTCTCTTCTTTTTGTTAAATGTTGTAAATTTATCTATTTTAGTCTATTCGATTGCAAATAACTCAAAAACTTTTTACTGTACCTAATGAGATTAAAAGATTATGTAACTGGCTGTATGGCAAACAGCCGAAGCCATAAAAATAAAATAAAAAAAAAAAAAAAAAAAAAACTTCCTCTTTCAATATGGGTTCTTCTTTATCGTTTATATCATTTAGGAATGTGTCCAACAACTCTGATCCATGAGGCCATATTGAGAATACATCATCTACATATCTCCACCATACTGAGGGTTTTAAATTTTGTTTAGAAATAATATTTGTTTCAAAATCTTCCATAAATATATCGGCTAATAATGGAGATAAACTAGAGCCCATTGCTAGTCCAAAACTTTGTTTATAGAATTCATTATTTAGTTGAAAATATGTATTATCAGTACATACTGTTATTAACTCCATTATAGCTGATATATTTAGTCTTGTTCTAGTTGCCAATGTATCATCACTCTCTAATTTTGTCTTGACTATATTTAAAGTCTTATCTAATGGCACATTCGTAAATAAACTATTTATGTCAAAACTTACTAAAGTATTATTTGAATTAAATTCAATATTTGGTAATTTATTTAAAAAATGTTGTGTATTTTTTATAAATGTGTCATTTTTATTTGCAATTGGTTTTAAAATATTTAATAAAAATTTTTGATAGTTCACTACAAGGAGAATTCATGGTACTACAAATATTGAAAGAGGAAGTTATTAAAAAGAAAATACCAGTATTGGTAAGTCAGTAACATATGGAGAATACATCATTTATATTTTTTAAATAACAAACATATAAAATCGGAATTTGGTATTTATTGAAGGTAAAATAAATGCAAGATCAAATACTTACCATGTCGGGATAGTATTATGAGGTTTTTTTCCTGGTTTTTCCCTCATAATTTACTATGGAATCACTAACAGGAGAATTTTACTGTCATCATGGCATGTATTTGTATTTTTAAAGACGAATTACATGTTATGATCTTTTCTGACGGATATTCTCAAGTTAAAGTTGATTTCATGTAATCGAATGAACTATCTTATAAGTAAAGTCGTCCCAGGAACGCAACTCAACAATATTGGCAATATCATTTTAAAGTCGTCTACTTTAAAATGTATAATGTATGTCTGAATTGTCAATATAGATGAGTCAGATAAAATTAAATTATTAGAAGAATTTTTCACTAAGTAACAAAAACAAAATTTGTTTAATTTACTAATGTTTGTATTTTGAGAACGATTTCCGAAGTGGAAATTGAAACGTCAATAAACGTATTTTAACCTTTAATTGTGGCTTATTCCCAGTTAAATAGTAATTTACTTGGATAAGGCTGCATTAGGACATGTGTGTGGTTTTTTGATAAAAAAGTTTAAGAATACTTTGTCAGATTGTACCATTTGCCGTTATAATTTTATTGCAAAGGAAAAACTGCCTATATGGCATGATATAACAAGTATAAAAGAGTATGAAGGGTCTTCTGATAAATTAATGTACTGCTCTGAAAAGTTTATAACGGGCCTTAGTCAAATTCAGACAATTATAAAGGAAATTTTACCTACATTTTGTTATAAAAAAAATTTAATTTCCATGATACAAGTTTTCATTAAAAAACAAGTGCAATTTAAGTTTGAGAGTTGTGAACACTTGCAAACATTACTAAATGCACTCATTGATAAATTTATTTCATTTCTTGCCTTTAATTGGGCTGAAGGGATAAATAAAGTTTTGAGTGGAAAGGGCGAATCCAATGTAGACCCAATATATCGTAATGCAATGAAATATTACAGTGATAGGGTAAAAAGAAAAAATATTACTTAATAAAAAAACATTGCGTGTTTTATTTCATACCTGAGTCCTTATGTATAAGTGGAACAAAATCGTTTTTATTTTTGAATATTTATATCAAAGCGCATTTCAAACAATTTGCCTTTAGTCTGTTGTTTCACAGATCAAAACCAACTACAGATAGATTAACGGCATGGACAATTGTACATGCCTTTCAATATTTTAATACCTACATTAAAATTTGGTTAGGTGCTCTTTTTTTTCACCAAAGAATACCTCTTAGAGATATTCTTTGAGAAGATAAGCGAAGTGCAAAATACACGACGACAAGAGATCAATTTAGATTTGCTTTACAGATTCTGAAACTAAACAGTTTTAGAGTGGGTTTTGCAGTATAAGGTCCGCTTGCCATTATGCTAATTTCAGTACTGAATTTAGCACTAAAAATATTAGTTAGTTGCTCGAGTCGATTTAGTATGAAAAATGTATGTTTAATGTTTGTGTTTGCAACTATCTTAATTTTAATTAGCCTGTAAGCATGCGCTCTACCAATTTTGTATTGACAGTCTAACCTACCTGAAGTTTGTTTTGGTTGTATAATTAGAGTAAAAAAACAAACAGGTAAATAATGATGGTAAAAAAGAAGCTAAAATTATGTGCAGCAGCTGTATTTAATTGTAATAATGATGCTAGCAATTAAGAAAAAAAATCATACACTTCTTAAAAAAAGCGCATATGGAGAAAAAAATGGATCGAGAGAAGAGGGTTGGGCAAAGGAATATTAAATATGTTGAATGAAGAATTATTAGTAGAAGACCCTTTGACATATAAAAACTTTTTACGAATGAATAATACTGTGTTTATAAAATTATTAGGACTAGTTGAGAATAAGATAAAAAAACAGGATACGCAATTTAGAGAAAGTATTTCAGCAAGATGCAGGTTTGTATAGTATTGTATTTAGATAGATGTATAAATTTGATGCCTCGTTTTTTGTTTAGGTTGGAAACTACATTAAGATTTTTAGCAACTGGGCAAACCTTTAGATCATTAATGTATTCAACTCGTATACATGAAAGTAGCATTTCTAGGTTTGTACCTGAAGTTTGTGAAGCTATATATACCAGTCTAAAGGAAATATATTTGAAGGTAAATATGTATGAGATAAAATTATGAAAACTAACTAACATTATTTTTAGACCCCAACATCTTCTAGAGAGTGGTTAAATGTTGCTAAAGGGTTTCAAGAAATGTGGCAGTTTCCCAACTGTATTGGTGCTTTGGATGGAAAACATGTAATGTTTAAACCTCCGATATCTGCTGGTTCATATTATTACAATTATAAAGGGAATCACTCAATAGTTCTATTAGCCATGTGTGATTCAGCTTATAAATTCACTTACTATAATGTAGGAATAAATGGCCGCATAAGTGATGGTGGTGTTTTCCGAGAAAGTAATCTGTGTGGAGCACTAGAAAATAACTCTTTAAATTTACCCCCAAATCAGGCTTTACCCAGTCGTACATCAAAAATTCCATTTGTATTAATTGCAGATGATGCATTTCCGTTAACCAGTCGAATTATGAAACCTTATCCTAATAGGAGATTGTCAGAATCTGAAAAAATATTTAATTATCGACTCTCTAGAGCCCGTCGAATGATTGAAAGCTCATTTGGAATCTTAGCTAACAGATTTAGAGTATTGCTTAATCCAATAAATTTAAATGCAGATAAAGTAGAAAAAATAATATTGGCTTGCTTAGCGTTGCATAATTTATTAGTTTCAGAAAATTTTAAAACATATATAGAACAAGATGAATCACAGGTTGTGTTTTCAAATAGATTAAGTAATCAAGCAGGTAATCGTTCGACAGCTAGAGCTCATAATATAAGAAATGAATTTAAAGAGTATTTCAACAGTGACAGTGGTTCAGTTGACTGGCAAAATGCTGCCATACAGAGATGTAACATGTAAAAAATGTATATTATTATTAATAAATGAGTAACTTGAAATTTAAATAAAACGAAACATACATAATTATGAATTTTTATTTTTTAAAATTTTTTTTCTGGCATCCCAAATAATGTTTGTTATTTTTTCTTGAGTCTCTAATAGTGTCTCTTCATCAGACACCAAAAACTCTAATTGACTCTCTACAAATTCTGCAAATATTTTTAAATTTGATTTTGCAGGAAGAGTCTCCACAGGTTTTGGTTGCTCTTCATTGGCCAGAGCATTTGTTAAAGATGACAAAACATCAGCCGCTTTATTCAAAAAAATCCCCTCATCGTCAGGTTTATTTCTTTTTTTTAGCCTCTTTCTAATAATATCTCCTCCAGAGGTGGCATTGTCTCTTAATGAAGGGGTAGGCACATTCTGTGATGCAGAAGGACTCTGTAAAATCAACCATATCACTAAATGATTAATATGTTAATAAATAAATAAGAAGTTATTTATATTTGTATTCATATTTTGACAAGCTTCCGATTTAGAAGTTAAAACGTTAGTAAAAAAAGACTTTTCAGCTTATGTGATTTTAATTCCCAATAAATTTTTTGACACTATTATCTCCTCAAACTAAAATTCTTCATAATTATTTTCCAATTAAAAAATTTCAAAAAAAAAATTGATAAAAGTTTATACTCACAATACAATAATCATGAAAATTTTCATTTTCAATCCCCTCATCGTCAGGTTTATTTCTTTTTTTTAGACTCTTTCTAATAATATCTCCTCCAGAGGGGGTGCTGTCTCTTAACGAAGGGGTAGGCAGATTCTGTGATGTAGAAGGACTCTGTAAAATCAACCATATCAATAAATGATTAATATGATAATAAATAAATAAGTTATTTGTATTGATATTTTGACAAGCTTCTGATTTAGAAGTTAAAACATTAGTAAAAAAAGACTTTTCAGCTTATGTGATTTTAATTCCCAATAAATTTTTTGACACTATTATCTCCTCAAACTAAAATTCCTCATAATTATTTTCCAATTAAAAAATTTCAAGAAAATTGATAAATATACTCACAATACAATAATCATAATTTTGAAAATTTTCAATCTCCTCTTCCTGATTCTGACTACTTATCAAATGTATTTCATTTTCTTGAACATAATCCATGGTAGCATTTTCATTGGCTGGTAGGATTGTTAAAGCCGAAAGGCTGTCCTGTGAGCACCTAGGTATGCAATGCTCCGCTACGAATAATATTTTTTCGTAATACCATAGCGTAGGTTTGTCAATCTAATAAAATAAAATAATTATAGAGCAACTATTAGGCTTTATAAAAAACATTACTTATGCTACTTTTTTGATGTCTATTTGTTTGTGTACGCGACTTATCGTAATGGTTTCAGTGTTAACAAAATTCTAATCAAATTAGCCCAACAAATAGACATAAAAAGCCATAATGTAATAGAAATATTACTTACATCATCGCTACCAGCTCCGCTTTTTATAGATGATAAATATCTTCTATGCTGTTGTAAAAAGTTAGTTCTTAAATTGTTAAACTTGGCTTTTATCTCTGCCACACTTACATCTACACCGAGTTTATACAATTCCGCCTTTATTTCTTCCAAAGCTTTTACTCTCGCATTCCTATTTTTATACAATGAATGCTTTGGCACATATAAACAAGGATTTGCTTTATATAGTTCGATTAAATTTTCTATTTGCTTCTGACTCCACATATTTAAAAACAAAGCATAAACATAGAAACATACGTATAACATAACCTCAGTTTAAGTTAATATTGGATCATTTTTAGTACAAGTAATTAGAACATGTTCTAATTTTTAGTACTGAATCGGCGCGCGCACCTATTTTGTAGATACAATATTTTTAGTGCTAAATTCAGTACTGAATTTAGCATAATGGCAAGCGGACCTAAGAGACGATTTTTGTTTTATATGCTCTTTGTGAAATTTTAATTTCTGTATGAGCCACTCTAGTAAACTGATTAGTTTCAGTAGTTTCAGAGTCTGTAAAGCAAATCTAAATCGATCTCTTGTCGTCGTGTATTTTGCACTTCGACTGTTCGACTATCTTCTTTTACATGGCGTTGTCGGCCTACAGGCACGTTTGATTCGCGAGAATCATTTAAATGTTGGTGATTTGGTTTCCGTATTTTGTCTGTCTGCATAGTTCGTCTGAAGAGCGATAGATTCCGAAACGGCTGTAACGAAATGGCAGATGGACAAAATATAAATCAAACTACCAATATGCCTTTATCTAAAGACTATCTAGTTTTTGCTTTTGCTTACAAATTTTAAAACCGGTTTCTATGATTCCTACTCTCATAGCATATTAATTTAATATTGTGTATTAATTACTAAATGTTTTGAGTTTGATTAAATGAAAATTATTGGTCTAATCTAATATCTCTGAAAACTTTCAGAACTAATTTGTCACATTTATTCTAATATATAAACAGGATTAGAGTTCTCTCTGTTGATCTATTCTTGAGCATTATTAGCTTTAGTATTAGTAAATATAAAGACAATAAATCAGGTATACTATGAATAATCGTTTAGAGGCGTAAGTTGGTTGAATACCCTATATATGAAATGAACGTTAGGACGAAATTCAAAATTTCCCGCGCTTTATAGCAATTCAATTTTCGCGCGTTTACAATACTACCAACTACACAAGGCGTTTGTCAATTAGCAAGCTCACCAACACGATAAAAATATTGATTAGTACCAGAACACTCCAACGTGGCGCTGATTATCACAACATTTTTTTGTACAGAAGTAGGTTATCTATGTCCAAGGTTAGTAGATGTTAAGTAGGTTGTCTCGTAACTATGTGGGCGAAGCGAGGGGAAGGCAGAATGCTTACGTCACTCATACGACAAAGTCAAATTTGACAGTTGTCTGCACGTCTGAGTTTAAGTTCACGTTTGTTGTTGTCTCTATTCTATAGTATCATTAGTTCGTTTATTTGTTTAGTTATTGTTTAGTTTTTATTTTTAAGTATAGGTATAAGGACAATATTATTTATAGAGACTTGTTATTTGTGTACATAAACACTTGTGAAGTGTGTTTTCGTAGCCGTGATATAAAGGTTTGTCATAACAATTATATGTAGTTTTGTACGTTATAATAATGATATATTTTTTAGATGAGATAAGTATATATAGTTTGAAGATTTGTGCTTGAAGGACTAATCATTTTTTGTATTTTAATCTAATAATAAATTATTTATATTACCTATTGGTTTTTTTTTGCCTACCACTAGATATGATAAAAATGCTGTAAATTCCAGGAAAAAAATAATAAGTAAGTTCCTACATATTTAGTATTTTTGCTTTTGAACTTTTTCTACTGTTTTTTTGGGTTTTTGTGCGAAATAAACTGTTATCTCCATTTAAAACACACAATATTATCACTATAATCAATTCTATTTTTTGTCATCAGACTATTGATTTTAGAAAAAAAAATTGATATAATTACTAATATAAGAACCACTTAACATCCCTATACCCAAGAAAATCCCAAAATATATTGCAAAACCTAAGTTTTTGAACCTTATATTAGCATTGAAGCTTATGGCAATTTTAAAAGTGTCGTATGGGTGACGTATTCCCGCCTTTAAAAAGCGAGCATTTGATTGGTCTATAGTTACGAGACAACCTACTTAAATATCTACTAACCTTGATCTATGCCACTATTTTTGTTTTGGTATTAAACTCCATTCGCTTAGCTCGGACAAATTTTGACAGATTCATTGTCGGAAACCTACAACACAACAATTCCTACTTCTCAGTATTAATAGCTCAAGTATCCTGCTATTACAGACTTCTTTCTTTAAAAAAAGAAGAATTATTCTAAATAGTCGAAGTGTATACTAAACCCATCAAATTTTGGGTAGTATATATTTAAAAAATATATATTTAGTTGTTATAATTTAACATAACTATTTATTATATGGTGCAGATAAATAAATATTGATTGTCGGAAATTTGCAAAGTTCTATTTTATTTACTATTTAGTTTGTTTACTATTAATATTGGCTATGAGTAATGGTGCTTGGTTGTATAGTAATTTCCAGCCACTGTTAGTCTGTCAAAAAGTAACTAACTTCGCAAAAAAATAATTACTAAATTCACTAGACAGTTCGGACTGGGATTAGCGAACCGAGTTTATCAAAGAATATGCGTCTACAGTCCATCTAATTTACTTACTGTTGCAAGTCATTATCATTGGTCAGGTTGCAGGTCACAATGGGGAACTTGCATAAAAATTAAATTCCAGAAATATTACTGATAAACGTTATTTATTACTGTTAAGAGAACCCCAGTTTACAAAAAAACTCATATTTTATTATTATGAAATAAATATAAGGAATTAAAAACTGGAGAATTTAAATGATTCTTTCAACGGGCGGAATCTGTTGTGACGTCATACCGCTCGTTGGTCATCCCTATAAACGGGTAAAAACGATAAGTATTGCAACTGCAACGGTATTGGGTATTGCCTAATCTTCTTCTTACCAATGGATGGAAAACTTGAAGCCTTCGAGATGTGGCTATACAGGCGAATTCTAAGGATATCATGGACAGACAAGATAACCAACGAGACCGTATTACGAAGAGTGGGCAAAGAAAGAGAGGTGATGTATACCATTAAAAGGAGAAAGTTGGAATATCTCGGACATATAATGAGAAACAGCACTAAATACAGATTACTGAAGGTAATCCTACAGGGTAAAGTATTCGGAAAGCGAGGAATTGGGAGAAGGAGAATATCATGGTTGAAGAACCTGAGGAAATGGTTCTCCACAACAACAACGAATCTATTTAAAGCATCAGTCAATAAAATAATTATAGCCAGAATGATTGCCAATATTCGGAACGAATAGGCACTGAAAGAAGAAGAAGATGGATGGGATGGGTATGGACAGTGGAAGTGTGACGTCACAACTGTCAATTACTTTCCAAACAAAAGTTGAAATGTCCAATCTCAAGACTTTTTAATTTCTATAAAGTTAATATTTTGCTTCCTCTGCTGCTTTTTCTTTTAAGTATAGTGTTTTTACGATAATACCATCATAATTCAGTGTTCCATTTTTATGAAATATAGTTTAAAAGTTTAAATTAAAGACATTCTAACCTTACTTTATTGATACATGCATTTTATTGCTATTTTTATAAAACAGCATGCTTTATTATTTACACAACCTTGTAAAATTGTTGTAGTAACTATTAGAATACTTAGATATTGCAAAAAGCGGAAAGATTCTGTAAAAAAATGAAAAAATAACGAAAAATACAAATTATCCACACTAAACAAGGTTTGTTTGGAAAGTGAAACTGACAGATGTCAATAAAATCGCATTTTATGCACATGACACATGACAATGGATTTGATAATAACGTACCATTTCCATTGTATCAAACAATATAGACGCTTATAAGCGTCTATATTCTTTGATTGTATTATAGCCTGTTTTAATACTGTTAAAGGTTTTAAGTGTGTGTAAAATAATTTTTTTAAAATGACTGACGCTGGGTTTTTAAAGGGACAGTCTGACAATTTACCCTTAGTGGATATATTTATGGTGGGGACTTACATTAAAAACAGCGAAAGTTTTTCTCTTGCTGAAGTTCGAGGTGTTAAAACTAACAGGTAGGATATAAACCATACTTAATAGTTTTACGTATAATATAAATCGATAAAAGTATTTTTCATACAAATTAAAACTTATTAAAGTTACGAGGAAAGAAAGAGAATGCAAAATTTTGACGCCTGTCAAAATTTTCGATGTACTGTATATGTAATCATTTTTTCGATACCTGAGAAAACTAATAAGTATTTTTGAAAAATTTAAACGCAGAATGAAAGAATACTTTATTATCGAGGGCCGAAAGTCCCTTAGAATGAATCAAAAGTTTCTTTTTAATGAGATATTTGAAATTAAAAATCACACTAAATTTTTTCTTTATTAAAATATTATTTATTATTATTAACTTATTAAAATAAACATTATAGAAGTTTTCAGGGACTCTCGGCACTCGGTAATAACGTAATCTTTCATTCTGCGTTTAAATTTTTCAAAAATACTTATTAATTTTCTCAGGATTAGAAAAAAATGAATGCATGTAAAACACATTTGTGCGAAATTTTGTGCCTACGCCCTTAAAGTATAATCATTATAATACGTTATGTGAATAATATATGGATAATGTGAATAATATGAAGTGTAAATGACAATATATTTTTAGTTACTTGAAATGAAAATATTAGGCACAAAAATATTTACATCTACTTACATAGGTACCTAGTTGTTAAATATTTCTACTTATTTACAGATCCGCTAGGCCTTCTTATGGGGACTCTGCTGTTGGATGGGTGCAAGTTCGAAGAGATAAAAATGTATGCACAGTTAAAGCTAAAGTGACACCTGAACACAATGTGAGGAAAACACAATATGCTGTAACTTGCAATATTGATGAGGAATATTCAGTGCCATGACTGTGCTGCCTCTTCAGGTAAATATTTTTAAAATGATAAAAAATGTACTAGGTAAATATCAGATTAGTTTTAGTCATGCATAGGTATATTGAGATTCTAGGATTGTAAGACTAAAAAAATGTTTTATATGTCTTTGATGCTATTTAAAAACTGTTTATGTTTATGGAATGTCTTCTTTACATGCCATCTCCGCGATTAAGGTTGGCCATCATCATTGCCTATTCTAACTTTTGGCACTATACAGCCCAAAAGAGTTCATTTGAGCTGCATCCAATCCATTCTTTGAGATTTCTCAGCCAGGACAATTTTTTTCTACCTATGCTGCGTCTTCCTTGAATTTTTCCCCACATTATTAATTTTAGGAGTTCGTATCTATCACCACCTGCTGTTATAAGTATGACCCAAGTATTGCAGTTTTCTTATTTTGGTGGAATCCAGTATCTCCCTGCTTGATCTCTATTTTCTTAGTGCTTCTTCATAGGTTATTCTGTCTATCCAGGAAATTCTTCAATATGTCCACATTTTAAATGCTTCCAATCTAATTGTAATATGGAACGTAAAGGATAGCAAATACATACTATGAAATGATATTAACTTTGGGTATAATTTATAAGTATAGCATTTACTTTGTTTTAGGTGGGTATAAGCATTCCATAGCACTCTTGATGTGGCTTCACAGAAGGAGTGAAGAACCTTCTCCAACTGAAGTTGCTTGTTACTGGGCAGAGTAAACTTTCCAAAGTTGGAACTTCAGTTAAATACCTAACTTTGAAGGATTTTGGAGCACAAGAAGAACTGAGCTCAGATGAAGAAAGCTTACTTTTTTTACAGGAAGTTGTGAACCAAGGACTAGAACATAATGTTGAGAGTCAGCTATTGAAACACTTCAAGCCTAACAGAATTTTGCAAAATCTTGGACTACATCAATCGATGTTAAATTTTGTTAGCAGAAATGATTTTTCCAAAATGGCACTGAATTTTTCAGAATTTCTAGAATTCTGTTATCAGGAAATGGATCCCCAACTATGTTCTGAAGCTGCAGCAATAACCATTGAACAGTCTAATTCCGGTTTATGGTTTGACCTGCGATATTGACCAAGTAAAATGCCTTCATGGTACCAAAATAAAATTCAGAAAGTTAGGAAAAACCGAACGTCAACTGTGTGTTTGGGTTTACGATTGTCCAAAAATTACTGATTATTTCGTTATTTCAGTAAATATCTCCAATAATAATAGTTATAATATATCTGATGGTAATATATCAAAGTTTAGAAATTTATGTAATCAAAACTTAGATAAAATCAAAACAAATCTTATCTTATATAAGTTGGTGTATTTCTTGATTTAAAAAGAGCTTTTGAAACCATTGACAGGACAATAATGATTTCTAAACTTAAACAGTATGGTATAGGTGGTACACTAATTGCGTGGTTAGAAAATTATTTACAAGATCGCGAACAGACAGTTCGATTTAAAGAGCAATTGTTATGTGAAATGGATAGTAATACAGGGATTCTTCAAGGTAGCGTATTAGGCACTCGTTTATTTATTCTGTACATTAACGATATCGATATTTTTGTAATTTGTGAATTTATTGATCTTTTTGCCGATGATACTCTAATCTGTTGTAGTGATGAAAATTTTGATGTAGGTATTCAAAAAATGAACACTATTTTAGATATGGTTAATAAATATTAAAAAATGAATAAACTGAAGTTGAATGTGAAAAAAACAAAGGCAATGGTTTTAACTACCAAATATATATATATATATATATATATATACATATATATATATATATATATATATATATATATATATATATTTATATATATATATTATATATATATATATATATATATATATATATATATATATATATATATTATATATATATATAATATATATATTATATATATATATATCGATCGTTCGGAAGAAAAGGGTTACAAGTCGGAAAAACTACTTTTGCAGGAGACGAGTTTTAAGATTTTTTTCGGAGTTTTTTTTTTTATTACCTGATCATTAATTAATAAAACTTTGTGATTTTTATTTAAATAAGTAGGCTAAGTTGGGTTTAATTAAATGACATAATTGTGATTTTTCTAACTGTTTATTTATTGTTATAAAAAAATACATGCAACGGTTTTGAATTAAAAATTAGTAAATGTTTACAAGTTGTAACAATGTTAACTTAATTTATAATTATTTAATACATACCTAAAATCGTTAAAAGAATTAGATTAAAGCATTACAAATTATTGTAAAAATCAAAATAATATGGCGGTACGCATTTTTTCTTTTCGACTAATGATATCAAACCTGTTTTTTTTGCCTCTGATATACCAGGTTTCGTGGAATATGCATTTTTTATTTTGATTTGTTCTATACTAACAGTTTTTCTAGAACTAATAATTTCCGCTTGGCAGAAATCTGTATCTTCAAAAGAATTTTTATAAAATAATGTATTTGGATTCTTTTTTTCTAATTTGATTACCCTAAATGACGAAGTTTTTACATTTTTAGGGATATTCACAAACAAGTCAGAAGTTAATTTTTTTAAATCCATAAAATCCTTAAAACAAAGTTCGTTTACTTTATATGTTTTTCCGGTTTTTTTTGCTGATCTCATAATGCAAGCATACTGATCAGGAACGTAAATAGGGCTTGATTTTCTGTATAGTTTTATTGCCTTTTCTATTGTCGCGTGTACACTATCACCTTCATTTTGGCTATGGCCGGAAACAAGAAATTTATGGGTGATTGAACTTATATTTAATTTTAATATTGCATAAATATAAAGAGCTATTATGAATTTATTTTTGTTTTGGCCTGTACAGTTGTCGGAATAAAGTATTACATTTAAATCTTCTTCATTTTGATTGCTCATATTTTCTAAAAATTTAAAAAGACAGGAACCTATTTCATTCGCTCCCCTTTGTGCCTCACCCTCATGCCACATAAAGCAAGTACCTTGGTGGTTTTTAATATCATACAACGTAAAATTTAGTACATTAAGCTTTGAAACATAATAGAAAGCTGCAGTATCTCCTACAGGACAAGGCAAAACTGCCTGCAGATCAAAAACAATTACTTTAGTATTTTCTGTAGTATTTCTGTCATTATCTTTTTCTTTGCGACTTTTTCTAAAATATTTTGCTGTTCAATAATAGAGGAATTTTTAAATTGCAAACAAAGGTCGCATTGATCTTTTTTGGGTATATAAAAGGCAATGTTAAATTCTTCCTCAAAAATTTTTCTGTACATGTGATAGTTTGCCGCTGGTCGTTGTTTTTCTTCGCAACTTTTAAGATAGTCACGATGTAGATCTGCAAGAGTTTTGTTTCCTTCAATATATTGTTTGGAAGTATGCGATCTACAGTAATGACTATCTATTCGAGGTATCGAATTTATGTGGCTTCTTATTTCACTTTTTATTTCTTCGTCTACTTTATAGTGGTTGTTATGTGTACCGCGCTTATCAGTTTCAACAATTTTTCCACTTTCGCAAACTTTTTGCTTCTTTAAAACGGTTTGAATGACTCTATTGTTGATTGACAGTGTAGCTAAAAAAAAATACTTGCAAACACGTACAGTTTTATTATCGATGATAAAAGAGTATGCATTATTAGGATTTCTTGGATTAGCTGCATTACTGTATTTGTACCTCGGGTTTATACTTTGCATATTCGATGAAATATAATGCCTTTGTTTCTCTAAATCTTGTAATCCCCAGTAATCATTGAAAATATTTAATCGCTGCTGTTCATCTATTTTTTGTGAACATTGTAGTTTACACTTTTCACCACATGGTGGTTTAAGCATTCTTTTTGGGCGTTTTTCTTTAATTTTTTTCTGACTACCATTTTCAGTTTTTACACTAATTAAGCCAACATAACTTTGGCCGCTATTTCTCAACTGTTTTGCTATATTTTTTTGCCATAAGCCTGGATTTCTCAATCGTTTTTTTCCTTTTTTTTCTGTTTTGGACGGATCAAGTAATTTTCTATTTTTTGACAGATTAATATTTTCTGCTTCTCTACTTGAATCAATATCATCAGAATCTGATGACGATTTAATATAGGGTGGATCCTTAACACTGTCATCAGATCCAAATGGTTCATTTTCAGAATCTGAGTCACTACTACTTGTTGATGAACTTGACGAAGAGTTCGATGACGAAGATGAACTTCTGGTAGATGAAGCAAATGAACAGTTTTGTGTTTTTTCTATAACCAAATTCTGGACATCTAAAATGAAAATTAAGTTAATAAACAAAATATCGCCTTAAAACTTCAATTTACCTTTAACGTTCTTGTTTGAATTAGACACCCTTGGAATGTGTAAAGTTTCTTGCTCTTTTTCCTTTGAAAGAATAGCATCTTTATTGACTATGCAATTTTCACTGCTTTTCAATGTATCAATTTCTTCGATCTCATAGTGCATTATTTCTGGTATGTCTTTAAAGTAAAATAAGTCAATAAGGAAATATATTAAAATAATGTAAATTTACCTAATAATATTTGACTGCTAGCATCAGTATTGACCGAGCAATTTTTACTGCACTTTAATAGATCCATTTCTTCGTTCCCATATTGCATTATTTCTGGAACGTCTTCAACCAATACATTTTCAATTTCAGATTGTTCGACGGTACCACCTAACAAATTGGGCATATTCGCTTTGAAATCTAATAGTAAATTAGGATGACACCCGGCAAGTATCCTTTGGGTTCGGTTTGTAAATGCCATATTTAAGACTACGTGATGCTAAAAATAAAATAAGTTCTCTAAAATTCCTTAATTTGGCAACACACATTGTAGTTTGTCAGACAAAAAATGAAAAACCATTAGGTCAAAAATGTAACACCCTGTATACAAAACACCTTTGTTAACTAAACTGGTTATTTTTGTTGAAAAAACTATCAAAAGATTTTTTTATAATTAAACAAACTTTTAATAAGGATACTTTATTTAATAATTTAGATATTTGATATTTTTTTCATGCACGAAAATACTTGCAGGTCTAAAATATTATCGTAAATAATTACAAAAAGTATTAAGAAAAGTGATATATTTTGACATAACCCAAAGACTGTGAATAAACTTACCACAAAAGTTGAGTCAAAAGTGTAACATGTTCTAATTTTACAGTAACTATTTAAAAAGCAATCAAGAAAAGCGCTACATTTTGACATAAAACATAGTATGTGAACAAATTAACTCAAAAAATTGGTTCAAAACAGTTACAAAACAAAATGTTGCGGCTTTGTTACAAACGCGAAATAGTTAATTTAATCCAAGATTGTAACATTCTGAGATGTATCTGTTTCGTTGTAAAATTTACATGCATTTACTACTTACTTTTTGCAACAATATCGAATGTATCTTCTTTCTCCTAAATATTTGAAACACTACACAACACTAACGGTGACAAACTGTTATACAACGATCTTGTACAAAATATTCTGCGAAAAATGCAAAAATCCCCGTGTTACATGCGGACATCTTTTGGCTGGTAGTGAAGATTCTCTCTAAACTTCATGCGTTCCTAATAGTAGGCACCTTTTTAGTTAGTTTAATGAAATAAATCGAGAAATGAACATTTTTGAGATGTAACCCTTTTCTTCCGAACGATCGATATATATATATATATATATATATATATATATATATATATATATATATATATATATATATATTATATATATATATATATATATATATATATTATATATATATATATTATATATTATATATATATATATATATATATATATATATATATTATATATATATATATATTATATATATATATATATATTATATATTATATATATATATATATATATATATATATATTATATATATATATATATATATATATATATATATATATATATATATATATATATATATATATACATCTAGCGGTTAATCTGAGCTCCGTTCTAAAACGGTATTATACTAACTCCAGTAGAATATACACCGTGTATATTATTATCTAAGTAGCGCTTTATGTAGACTCCGACCAACATGTAGGATTAAGTGGACTCCACAACAGGATAAACCATTTGTGGGATCCGTATTTACCATTTCGCGTACACTTCTAATCTCCTGAGATGTTGCCAATAATTGTATTAGTAGTAGATTTTCAAATTTTACAGATGGTACATTTTGGAACTTGAAATCTTTTTTTTTTTTCGTGCGTGAACAGTTGTCGTGCTTACACGTGTATCTTAGAAGTTTAGTACAATCAATCATTTTAAAAGACAAATTAAATTATTTGAAAATTAGTTATAATTGTGGTTATAAGGGTGTTGTGAAAGCTTAGTGCATTCATATGGAAGTGGATGATGGGGGGAAACCCCCACCTCTACCGGATCCTCCAGAAAACTTAGATCTAGGAAATAATCAGATAAGTGGTTCAAATCATTTAAATTTAATTATAGATTCTTCTGCATTAAATCGGAATACTAAAGATAAAAAACATAAAAAACAAATTATATTAAAGGATAAGATAGTTGAGGCTAGTTCAAATCCAGAATCAAGTTTTTCCGTTCACAATAATAATGAAACGATCAAAAAAGTAAAAACAACATTCCTTTATCAGTCTACTGATATAGGCCCGTTTCAGATTTACATTGAAAATAATATGGATAATTATACAGGCCAATTAAACGCAATAAAAATTGGAGAAATAATTTTAACTTCACATCCGGAATTAGATAAAAAAATAAAACAAATTCAATCGATAGGAAGAAATCGAATTCAGGTTTTTTGTAAGGATTATTTGAGTGCTAATGTATTATACAGGCCAGAAAATCTTTCGAAAAAATAAAAAAACTGCTTTGTGATTCTCGAATAAAACTTGAAATTCGACTACGTTTATCAAAATGCTACGTCTGGTCGACTCTTCTATATGCAGTTGAAACGTGGACCCTAAAAACATCAACCGTAAATAAATTGGAGGCCTTTGAAATGTGGATCTACCGGAGAATGCTCAAAATTTCATGGACATCGCATACCTCAAACGAAGAAGTGCTGCATAGAATAGGCAAGGAAAGAGAACTTTTTAACACAGTAAAAGTTAGAAAAACATCATACCTAGGCCACATACTGAGAAATAATAAGTACCAATATGCCCAACTTATAGTGAAAGGAAAAATCGAGGGAAAGAGAGGCCTAGGAAGGAAAAGACTATCGTGGCTCAGAAACATCCGACAATGGACAGGGCTAAATTTTGAACAGCTAATAAGAACAGCTGAAGATAGAGAAGATTTTAAAATTGTAGTAGCCAACCTCCATTGAGGAGAGGGCACTTTAAGAAGAAGAATGTATTATTAAAATCTCACATTTTAGAAAATAAAAACTTGTCTGCATATATTCCTAAATTTTTAATATTTCGATTAGGAATTATTAGATTCATTGATAAAGATTTACCAGTTGAATATTTAAAAAATAAAATTAGGGCCTATGATTTTCATTGTAAATTTGAAGTGGAATTTGTTAAAAGAATGAACCGAAAAGTAAAAAACTCGGATAACGAAACAGAATTAATACCTACAAGTACTATTTTGGTTTCCTTTAAAAGTCAAACTTTACTTAAGTATATAGAGATTAACAAAGTTCTTTACGAAGTAGAAGTTTATAAACAAAGGGTTGTAATGTGTAATAATTGTTACCGCTATGGACATATTAGTAAACAATGTCGAAGTAAAATCAGATGTCTTAAATGCTCTCAGAATCATGACACAGTTACCTGCCCATCAGACGAATTTACAGTAAAGTGTTTTTCTTGCAATGGAAACCATTTTACTAATGATTTTAATGTATGCCCGGAGTACAACAGACAAGAAAAGATTAAACAAATGATGTCACAGACAAATTGTTCATTCAAGGATGCTAGTAGTAGTATTCCAAAAAAAAGTTATGCAGATATTGTATCTAAGCATTTACCTTCGAATGCTGTTGATAATAATATAATTAATTCTAATTTACAACAAAATTCCTCAAATTCAGTTAATGTCCATGTAACTTCAACATCGTCCAAGCCCGTTCCACAAATAACACCAATCCAATACGCGATCCATTTTCCAAAGATCGAACTCCCATTCATACTCTCAAGCCCAATTAAATAACTTAACAAAAAAAAGTAAAAGATCTTATCCTTTATCTCCCAATCCTACATTTTCAGCGCATCAATCCATTATTAGTTCAGTTAATCTTCCTTTTAAGAAAGGGGGAATTTTGAGTTCAGAACAATATCAGTCCAATATTCAAAATGAAAATAAATCAGAAAATGTCATAAGAGAAACCGAAAATAATGAAATTGCAAATGTCATTTTCAGATAGTTTTATCAACCATAAATACAATAAAGAACAAAAATAAATTAGACATACAGGAAAACGAAATTACAAATATTATTAAAACTAGTTTAAATAACCTTTTTGAACATGGATCATATAACTCTATGTCAATGGAACCTTAAATCGGCAAATTCAAATAAAGAAAATTTACAATATTTGTTAAATGATTATAACATCGATATAGCTTGCTTGTCAGAAACTAGATTTACATCCAATAAATATTTTAATCTTCCAGGTTACAACATTGTGAGGGATGACCGTTTAGATCGCAATGGCGGGGGAACGGCCATCCTTATTAAATCAAATCTTTTGTATACAGAATTACCTATCTCTGTCTTACTACCTAATTGTAATCAATCATCCATTATTTTAAAATGTAATGATAAAAAAAAATATTACCATTGTATCGCTTTATGTTCCACCAAAAACTAAAATTTCGTTGCATATTTGGGATCAATTCTTTAGTTCTTTTAATCCACCTGTAATTTTTACGGGAGATTTTAATTCACATAATATTGCCTGGGGTGGGCCAAACACAGACCACTATGGCATAACGCTTATGAAAGCTCTTGACCGAAATAATCTGGTATATCTCAACGATGGATCACCTACATTCATAGGAAATTATTTGCAATCTCATTCTGCTATCGATCTGACAATTTGTTCTCCTTGTATAAAACATTTACTATATTGGGACACAATAAAAGATCTTTATGGATCTGATCATCTACCATGCATTACACAAATATATTTGGCACCCAAAGTTAATAAATTACTATCTTGTAGAAAATGGAATATTAAAAAGGCAAACTGGGATATATATTATATGGAGTTTCAAGAACAGTTCAATAAAACAGAAGTTGGGGATTAAAATTCTTTTATAAGAATAACTGAAAATGCAGCAAATCTTTCTATACCTAAATTTAAATCAAATAAAAGTTCAAATAAAAACAAACAATGGTGGAATGAAAAATGTCAATTTCTAGTACAGAAACGAAGAAACAGTTTGCATAAATATATGAACAATCCCACACTAGATACCTTGTTAGAATATAAAAGAACTGATGCTATAGCAAAAAAAACCTTCAAACAAATAAAAAAAAAATAGTTGGGAAAATTATTGTAAATCTCTCAGCAGATCGGTACCTCTTAAGAATATATGGAAAAAGGTAAATAATTTTAAAAATCGAAAATATTCAAATCAAAATCAATCAGATCATGATGAATGGCTTGCTGAATTTCACAGCATTTTAACCCCTCCATATGTATCCCCTGACCCATCCTTTCTTGATTGTGTAGATATAAGAGAACATAGTATTAGTGGACATTATCTCACCAACCAGTTTTCACTTCAAGAATTAGACATGGCACTCAAAAAATCTGCCAATACAGCTCCAGGTTCTGATAATATACATTATCCTATGTTGTTTTATCTTCCTAGATCAGGAAAAATTTTTCTTCTAAATCTACTAAATGATATTTGGTTAAACAAAGTCGAAATACCGTCTCAATGGAAAAATTACATTTTAGTTCCCATACTTAAGCCAGGAAAACCAAAAAATCATGCATCATCATATAGGGCTAAACCAAAAAATCATGCATCATCATATAGGGCTATATCTTTAGCATCATGTGTTCTAAAAACATACGAAAGAATGATAAAATCACGACTGGAATTTTTTTTTGGAATCTAATAATCTTATTCATTAGTATTCATTCAGTACTCAATTCGGATTTCGAAAAAAAAAGTCGACATATGAAAACCTGGCCACTTTCATTACAGATATTCAATTCTCACTCTCCAATGACCAGTCAACATCAGCTTTATTTTTAGACATAAAAGGGGCATACGACAACGTGAAATTAGACATATTAGATAAAAAAATGTGTCAGATGGGAATTCCCCAAAGTCTATCTAAACACCTATATACTCTATACAGTAACAGAAATTTATTTTTCAGAGAAAACCACTTATTCTCTGAATGCAGACAAACATCTATGGGTTTGCCACAAGGTGGTATATTAAGTCCTATACTTTATATTATTTACTCAACTGATTTAGTTGTTGACATCCCACATAATATATCAGTTTTGCAATATGCTGATGATATTGTTATTTACACTCGTCATAAATCCATCGAGATAGGTCATAATCAACTCAATTATGCAATAAGAAATTTAGATAATTGGATTTTCAATAACGGCTTATCATTTTCCGAAGAAAAATCAGTATTAGTTACTTTTACGAGAAAAAGATTTCGGTGTCCTCACCAAATAAAATTATCAAAATATTTGTTTCCTTACAAATCTTCCACTAAATTTTTAGGAGTAATTTTAGATTGTAAATTAAATTGGAAAGAACAGATAAATTATATAATCAAAAGAACAGAAAATAGTGTTAATTTATTAAAAACTTTCGGTCATTCCTCCTGGGGAGGGGATCCAAAAATAATGTTACTATTTTATAGAACACTCGTTAGATCTATTTTAGATTACGGATCTTTATTTTACCATTCAGCTGCAGAAACAAATCTTAAAAAAATAGATAAAATAAAAAACAAATGTCTTCGACTCAGTATTGGATACTTGGGAAGTACGCCTGTAGACGTTATGGAAACAGAAACATGCGAACCGCCATTAAATCTTCGGAGAAGATTTCTATCTGACAAATTCGTGTTAAAGTTAAGAAGTCAGAAATCCAAGTTATTGGTTAAAATATCTAGTTTAGCTGGTTTGGTCTTAACATCCAAATATTGGGATAAGAAAAAATACCATTATTAGTTGAAAGTTTTATTACCAATGTACAAAGATATGAAGAACTTTATAAATCCAATGGAATCCCTTTATGGAATTATTCTTATGAAATGTTTCTTTCTCCAGTTAAGACCCATATTAACGCTCGCTATTTGTGTCAAAACAATATTATTATACAAAAAGAATATTATCGGGATTGTATAGTAAAATGGAAAGAGTATGAAAAAGTTTATACTGATGGATCTAAATCGGAACATGGAGTTGGCTGTGCAGTTTATTATCCTTCCAAAAATATTAAGTTAATATACAAACTATCAGATATGATGTCAATTTTCAGTGCTGAGCTTATTGCCATAAAATTAGCAATTAATCTGTGTTTAGAACAAGAAGAAGATAAATTTGTCATATTTACAGACTCTAAAAGTTCGGTAGAAAAACTTAATAATCTGTGTTTGAATCCTAATTTAAATTACATTGTTCTTGATATTTTGGAATTGTATCAAAATGTATTAAGTAGAGGAAAACAAATTTATATATCATGGATAAAAGCCCATTCAGGTATAGAAGAAAATGAAGAAGTGGACTATTTTGCAAAATATGGTGCAAAAAATGGAAGAATACTTAGATTAAAAATACCAGAGTCTGATTTTATTCCAATTTTTCGAAAGGAACTTAAGGAACAGTGGCAGATAAAATATAAATGTGGAGACAAAGGACAGTATTTTAAGAATATACAACCAAAAATAAGGGACAAACCATGGTTTGAGAATACACGTAATCGATCAATTATTCGGATAATAAGTCGAATGCGCTGCAATCATGCACTATTTCCAGCTTATAAACATAAAATAGGTTTGTTAGATAATAATAAATGTCTATGTGATGAAATTGCCGATTTACAACATATTCTTTTAGAATGCCCGTTAAAAAAATTAGAAATTGATCAGTTCTATCAAAATTTAATATCGTACAAAATGAAATTTCCAATAAATGTTTCAAATCTATTGACATTAGAGGATAATAGTATCTACAACATCATATATCAGTATGTAAAATCTACTAATATTACTTTGTAAGCAGTATTGCGACATATGAATAAATTTGTAAGCCTAAAACGAAAAAAAAACAAACAAAAAAATAAAATAAAAAAAAACAAAAAAAATAAAACAAAAAAAAAAACAATATATACAAAAACAAAAAAAAAATCAAACCGATAAATGAATAATATTAAACAATAAAAAAAAATACTAATAAAAAGAAATTAAAAATAAAAATAAAAGAATAGTTACAACGTTACAACTGATATCAAAAAAAAAACATTAAAAATGAAAATAAGTAACCAAAATATTTAGGCATTTACTAACACACTAAAAATATGGTATCCCAATTTAACATGTATAAAATATTAATATGTATATAATGTAAACAATGGAAATGGATGATAAAACTATGAGAAAACTTGACTGGCCTTTTGGCTTTGCCAGTGCCATTAACTTAGGAAAAAAAAAAAAAAAAGGAAACTTGAAATTTATTTAAATATCCATCAATTTAGTCATGGAGGAATTTCAGGATTATTTGGCTAATGTAGTTAAATATAAATTGTTAACCGACACATAACTTTATTTTACTTTTTAGTTTTAATAAACAAGGCGGTAATTTATATTACTTGTTTTATATATTTTTAAACATAAGAAAGTGTCTATTATAAACGTGGAAAAGTTAAGTTTCCATTTTTATTAATTAGTATTTTTTATTAAAAGGCATTGTCACTAAAACATTTAGTTCATAAATGTACGTAGATCGGATAGAGTAATCGTGTAACAGATGAAAGTAGAAGCCCCTTCGGTAGGATTATAATGCTTGTTACCCTATTAATATAATTAAAGAAAACTCAAACAACAGGGAGATCTTTGTAATTTTTGGATTACTGCCGTTTATGACATGCAATGTTTGTTTTATAGCGTAGTTGAATTTAAACTACAATAATTTATGAATCAATCTTTAATAACATACTTTTTTACTGTCTAATTTCAATAGATATGTCGATTTTGATTTAAAATATTTAATGCGTTAAAGTCGCGTAGAGATTTTCACTAAACATTTAATTTTAAAGCTATTATTATAATAGTCCAAAAAAAGTATAAAAGTCTAGGGAATTCAATATCCCACTATGGATTTGTTTTATAGATTATGGTAAAGCGTTCGACAGAGTCAACTGGATACACTTATGACTGATACTAAAAGAATTAGGTGTACAACAACACCTAATTTTGCTTATAACTGAACTTTACGAACACACTACTGGACCATTTAAACTAACATTAAAAGAAGATTGAAAATCAAACTAAATATAAGTATCTGGGAAAAATTTCTCAAACGATATTAATATTAAAAGAGACTTTAAAGAGCATCTGACAAAGCATGCTAAACCTTAAGTCGACTAAACCACACAAAATGGTTATTTGAGAAAAATTATAGCTCGTTCCAGAAAGAATTGTAAATATAATAACATTAATGTAGATTAAGAAGAAACGCTGAAGAAAAAAACAGTAGCGGTTAGCCTAAGTAAAGAAAGGCAAAAAGAAGATGTAGTTTGATGTTTTGAAAAAATCTGATCCGAAAACTATATGAAAAACATTTCATAGTATAGACATCGAGCGCGGCGGTGCCTCTGCCGTCTGGCGGCCTATATCGGAAACTTTTACTACCATTTGACTATTTGTACAATTTTGTGTATGGTTAAGTGGCACACCACAAAAAGTGTTTTTATTTTCTCTTTTGTTCAGTAATTAAAATGTATGCTATACTTCTAGATGTTCCAATACAATAAAGGATAATAAACATAAAGCACAGGGTACAAAATTTTATTATTAAATTATTTTATTATTTAAAATATATGCTATACTTCTAGATGTTCCAATACAATAAAGGATAATAAACATAAAGCACAGGGTAAAAAATTTTATTATTTTCTATGCGCTAGTTATTATAAACACATAAGCTATACTACAATTAAAAACTATGACCACTATGAAAAAAATACGGTAGACTATGACTACATTTGTGCTTTAGCACTATAGTAAGAACAAGATAAAAATCTAAATTCCTTCATAATTATATTAACGAGAAGTTAATAAAACTTTTGTTCGTTATCAGTAAGAGAAAGCGCATTTCAGAATATACCTATTATGAAAAATATTGTTGATATTACAATATCAGATGACAGGAATACAAAAATAAAAAACAACTTACCTTTTCAAAACAACAATCAATCACTTCATTTTATCACGAAAAATTTAAAAATTGCAATGTAACTGAACCTATTTTGCGAGCTATAGTTACATTGATACTTATGTGGCAATTAGCTGTAAAGTCATTAGTCTTTTCCGTCGTATCATATTTTCCTAATATTTTTTGTAAGCAAGCGGTTTAGTTTGTGTAATATAATATCCCCAATTCGTCTCATAATATTTAGTTTTCAAAACAGCTGTTAATAATTCGTTCACATTTTTTAGAGCTCTTTGCAGTACATTTGAAAATAAGTCGACAGTAAGATACTTTACTTGTAGATTACTCCTTGTTAAATTAGTTTATTAGGTAAGCCTAGTTCTGCCATGGTATTTCATAGTTTTATTCTTATGATTATATCAGTGTTTGTTTAAAATCTATAAATAACTAGTTTAATGTTTTTTTTTGTATTCCCAACATTTCTCATTAACTGCCTAATAGTGAATAATTGATCAACGATTTATTAGTTTTTCTTATTCCATACTAATAGTCTCCTATTTGATAGTTCACCTATTCACTCAATCGTTCCAGGTGTATTAGAAAAAATACTGTATATCCTAATAATTAATAGATATATAGCTTATATCGCTATAGTTTGTGCAGTACATTTTATTATCCCTTTTGTGTATGGTATGCTTTTCAGCAAGTTGGTACTTGCTCTTACTTCTAAATTGACAGATCAGCTGTTTAACTGCCTGTACTGAACTTTCTTCTTCATTTTGCAAATATATATAAAAATTAATAAAACTCTGACATACCGTTAATTAAAATGTTGGATACCCTATACTATTCAATTATAGTCATCCACCTAGAGCCCGCGTGCTTCTTGATATCATCTGCCCATCTCATTTGGGGCCTTCCTCTGCTTCGTTTATATTCCCACGGTCTCCAACTTATAAGAATTTTGTTTCATCGGTCTTCTTTTTGTCTTATATTGTGACCGGCAAATCTCCATTTCAATTTTGCAACTTCTTGTCTAACATCCCTCACTTTTGTTTTCTCTCTTATCCACTCGTTTCCCTTTTTATCCATTAGTCTTATGTGCAATATTTGTCTTTCCATTGCTATTTGGGTTTTTATGGTTATGTCCATGTTTACTTTTGTAAATGTTCACGTTTGGGAACCATAAGTTAGAACAGGGAGTACGCATTGATTGTATACTTTGGTCTTAAGATACTTTGGATATCTTTTGTTTTTAAGAATGTAGCTTAGTTTGCCAAATGCCGCCCATGCCAGTCTAACTCGTCTTTTTATCTCTGCTGTTTGGTTTTCTTTGTTACGTTTTATAGTTTGACCCAGATATATATAATCCTGAACTTGTTCTACTTCATCTTGTCCGATCCTCATTGTGATGTTTTCATCTGTATTTGTTATAATTTTGGTCTGGCTGTAATTCATATTGAGGCCTATCTTTCCAGCTTCTACGTCCAGTTCTTTCATCATTTCAAATAATTATTCTCATTTATCTGTTATCAATGCGATGTCATCAGCGTATATTAGATGGTTCAAGCGTTGTCCACCAATTTTTATACCTTTTTCATCCCATTCTGATCTTTTAAAAATATCTTCCAGAGCCTGATTGAAAAGTTTCGGTGATATTGTGTCACCCTGTCTCACGCCTCTATTTATTTGTATTGATTTTGTTTATTCATATACTTTAATTGTTGTTTTGGCTTCCTTATATATATTGGCTATTAGTTCCGTATATCTGTGGTCAATTCATTTTCTTATTCATTTTTCATTATTCATTTGCTCGTTCTATAAGTATTTTCATACTTAGTAAATGGTCACTTGTGCTGAATCCCTTTCTAAAACCAGCTTGTTCTTTTGACTGGTATCCATCGAATTTTGTCGTCAATCTATTGGTTAAAATTTTTGTTAGGAGTTTATACATTACATTGAGGAGTGTTATAGGACGGTAGTTTTTTATATCTGCTTTATCCCCTTTCTTGTGTAGGATAATGGTTACGGATTCCTTCCAGTTATTTGGGATTCTTTTTTCTTTTAATATCTTGTTAAAAACGGAATGTAGAGTGTTAATTACCACTTTTCCACCATATTTCAGCATATCTGCAGTTATTCCATCTTTTACAGGCGATTTGTTGTTTTTCATTTCTTTCAATGCCTTCTTTATTTCTGATTTGCTTATTTCTGGCTGTAGCTCTGAGTTGACATTTTTTACTTTAGCCTTAAGTTGGTTTTTAATTGTTTCTGGTGGTTCCTTTTTTGTTTTATATAGTTCTGAGTAGAAATGGTGGATAATATTTATAATGTCATCTTTAACGTTTGTTTCTAGTCCGTTTTCATCTTTTTTTTTTGTTTATTTCACACTTACCTAATTTCGGTCTTAAGCATTTCATATTTTTGTTGTTTTGTATTACTTTTTATATTTTTATTTCTTGTTCTTTTCTCTTATTTTTTCTTATTATTCTGCTTATTGTTTTATTGATTTCTACATATTCTATAGCTTCCTTCTTTTATCCATAAGCTTCTTTGTTTCTGTTGATATATAATTGTTCTTTTTTAGATCCTTTTTTGCTATTTCTTTTCCTGATGTAATCATCGTTGCTGTAAGTAAGTTGTCTATTTCATCTATATCTTTGTCATCACTGTCTAATTTTTAAGTAAGTTGTTCTTTTTATAGGTCTTTGTATATCTCTTTATATTGCCCTAGTTTGTTTCTATCTACTAGATCCTAGTTTTTAATTATTTTTCTTTTCATTTCATAGTTACCGTCAACACTAATTTTTGCTCTGACCATCCAGTGATCGCTACCTGTTGTGAATCTGTTAAGAACTGTTACATCTTTAATGATATATCGTTCCGTGGACAGTATGTAGTCGATCTCATTTTTTGTGAATCCATTAGGGCTGACCCATGTCTACTTTCGTTGGGGCTTCTTTTTGTAAAAGGAGTTCATTGCGTATAGATGCTTTTCTTCTAGGTAGTTCATCAAAGTAGCACCTCTATCATTTCTCTGACCATAGCCGAAATCTCCTATTTTAGTTTCTTCATTGTTTAGTTTTCTACCCAGTTTGGCATTGAAATCTCCAATTACTAGTAAAAGACGATTTTTATGTTCTTCCATAGTCTTTGATATATCTTCATAAAATAGTTTGATATCTTCGTCATCATAAGCTGTCGTGGGGGAATATACCTAGATAATTTTAATTAATGTTCTTCTTATTTTAAGTATGACATAGGCTGTATTCGGGTTTCTTCTTTTCGTCGAGTTTCTGATAGGCCTATTATATCTCATTTTATGTTTGTTAATTCTTCTTCCAGTTCATGTACTTATTCATCCGTAGACATCGATCTAATATTGTATGTCCCTATTGACAGGTTGACGGATTTTTTTTATTTATGTTGTGTTCGTCTTAGTGGGTTGTTGTTTATATCTATCAAAAGCGAATTATTGCGTCTCCCAGATACAGCGAGGCAGACCTTTGAGGTGTGGGATAATATTATGGGTTATTTCTGGTTTCGTCATAATTTACACTGAAATTACTAACAAGAGAGTGCTCTTACTTCCACATGTTCAAATTGATATATAGTACCAACAGATGCTAGTTATATACCATCAGTACCTACTAATAAAATGGAAACTATCAAATTAATGTCAATTTCATTGAATAATCAAAACAATCGAAAATGTAAAATATACCAAAACAACACAATAAAAGTAAAAGTAAAAGAAGAACTAACCGACCCTATTGAAACTGGTAATGGGATAAGACAGGGAGATTTCCTGAGTCCTCTATTGTTCAACCGGATTATGGATGAAATAATAAAAAAGTAAGAAATAAAAGAGGATACCAAATGGGAGAAAAACAAATTAAAATAATCTGCTATGCAGACGACGCAATACTATTATTTCAAAGTAAAGATTATTTACAACGTATGCTACACCAATTTCATATAACCGCCAGAAAATTTAACATGTTAATTTCCTCAAAAGAGACAAAATGCATGGTTACAACAGCAAGTTTACTAATATGTTAATTGGAGCTGGAAGGTCAGATAATAGAACAAGTGATGAAGTTTAAATATCTAGGTATCACATTATCTAGCTACGGAAAGCTCGAAACTTAAGTGGAAGATCCACTGAATGGAGCAAACAGAGCCGCAGGCTGCCTAAATGAAACAATATGAAGAAATAAAAATATCGGGAAAGAAACCAAAGGCAGAATTTACAAAATTTACAATAATGACATACGCAGCAGAAACAAGACCTGACACAGAAGGACAAAAAGGATGTTAGAAACAACAGAGATAAAAACACTTATAAAAATTGATGGTAAGACACTATGGGACAGAGCTAGAAGTACAGATATACGATGTAGATGCAAGGTGAAGAACATCAAGAACTGGTTAAGAAATAGAAGAGTAGAATGGAACGATCATATGAGCCGAATGACAACAAATAGAGTAGTAGACACGCCAAGAGACGGTTACCCAATAGGAAGACGATCAGTAGGAAGACCACGAAAACCATGGAACGGCAACTTACTGGAGGCACATTGAAAAACAGACAGAGTCATGTCTATATAAAAAAAAGAAGAAGAAGAAGAAAAAGATACACAGGATAAACATTAAAATAGCTGCAAGGAAGAGAAAATGAATCAGTCATATTAATGTAGAATAGCAGAGGACAGAGTGTTTAGAGAAAATAATGAATCAGTCATATTAATTTAGAATAGCAGAGGACAAAGTATTTGTCATAGCCTTGGACAAGTGCCCAATTAAAAAAAGACCACAGGTCGTTCAAAAAAGACGGAACTCTAGAAAGAAAATAGAATAGATTTAAAAAAAAAAAAAATAAAAGCATAAACGTGTCTTTTCCTACTCTTTTAATATTGAAAATACGCAAATAGAACCTTGAATTAAAATGTAACCTTTGATATCTGTGATAAACCCATCACCTGAACAATGGCGCCGATGTATGAAGTTGAAATTTTTTACACCTATTTTAACTGTTTTTATTTTTTTATTATCTATATATGAGTTGCGAACGATATCACAAACTTATTTATTTTCCACAAACAGGCTCTTTAATACCTTAAATTATTACTATACAAATCTGATTCGAAATATCGTCAAAAAGTAATACACGGCATGTAAAATTTAAATTTTCAATAAAAAGTAAAATATTAGGCATTACTTATGGGGTTCAAAGAACGAGCCTTTACGAAAATTTAAGTACTAAGAAAACCACCACAATCGTGTATACCCAGGGTAATGATTAAATAATTAATCGGCTAATTCTTCATTCACCCCTTTAATATGATTTTGTCAAATTGGTCCTTTTTAGGACCAACTATTCTAATAACATATGTTTATAACTGTTAAGGGTATATCTAGAGATCAAGAAACTTTACTTTACTTAAACTTATCAGACATATGCGCTAAACACGAATCTGACTTATTTCTAGTGCAGGAAACACATATAGGGCCTAACGTAGGGTATTTGGAATAAAGCTTATCGCTTAAAACCACATTATGGATATAGACATGCTATCTCTGTCGGAAAAAAAGCAAAGAATAACTCAAAGTAAGAAAGGACAAAACCAGTCAGCTTTCAGAGAAACTTTCAACGATGTTGAGCTTGGATCCACCATCTACATATTTAATGAAAAATAATACAACTACCGACATTGAGGATCTGAGCACAAAGCTTATTACGAAATCTGGACCAAAAACACCACAATGGCTTATCCGGATGTTGAACAACTGTATTCAAATTATGGAAACACCCAAAATCTAGAGACAAGCCAAAGTTGTTACCTTGCTTAAACCTGGCAAAAACTCCAACGACCACAAAAACTATCGGCCAATATCTTTATTTTGTCAGCTATTTAAAATAATTTTGCACAAGATCGTTAATATGATTTCACCGATATTTGAAGAAAAGCTCAAATTAAAAGACAAAAGTGGCTATAGATAGGGAAGATCAGGTACATTACAAATGCTAAATCTTACCCAACACATCAAAGACGGGTACGAAAAATATCGGGTATCAGGGGTGGTATTTTTCAATCCAAATGCCGCTTACGACACCTTAAATTACAAAATATTTCTCGAAAAACTATATGATATCCCCTTAGATAACAAACTCACTTATATTATTTGCGTATGCCTACACAAGAGAATATTTTTTGTATCACTCAATGTTAAGAATAGCAGATGAAGAACGGTCTCGCTTGGGGTAGCATAAAGGCACCTACACTGTATAACATTTACACAAACAAACGATCCATACCGGTAGATGCTAGGACTTCTATTATATAGACGAGACACCTATTATTGCACAATAAAAATAAACTATGAATCAATTTTCAGCCAAAACCCCTGAAAAACTCGTGGGTGCTCCTTCAATTTTCTCGACATAGACGTTTTCACAAAACTGAACATCCAATCTTGTCATAAAATCATTGAACTGTAGACTTCCTATAAATTCCTTGATAATAGTTTGTATCACACCGGGTCAGTCACAGATTATTGTTTAAAACTAAAAGGTAAATTGAGGACCAGAAATATTCTTCGAAAGCTTGTCAGCTAAAAATGAGGCGCACGTCCTTCCGCCCTTAAAACATAGACGCTTGTACTATATGCTTCTGCTGCCGAATATACTATATTCTTATACTATAATATTTTGAGATAACCTTCTATCGAGATATCATATGTAGTACACAAATAAGACCAGAACTAAAATATTAAAAAAGCTTTATACAATTTATCGCAGAAGATTGGATAAAATAAAAGTAGTTTTTATTATTCAGATGCTTACATAAAATGTACAAAGACATACTCAAGTAAACAAAATATATTACGAAATTTCTGTAATTAAAAAAAACATCAAATTCGGCATTGAACTAATAAAATTATATTAAATAAAAAAACAACATCTTTAAAAATACAGAAAAAATAAAATTTTCGATGCAAGCGAACATTCCATTCAATAATAAGCCCAAATCCTTTTGTATCTACATACCTGTTTTTTAAAGAACCAGTTACATTTTAGTACTTAGTTATACCAGGTAATATGATATCCTCTGTTACACAGTGTAATGCGTATGACATTCCACTGTCTACAAACAGTAGATAAAAATAAGGAGCCCATATAAACCGTTCAGGGTATATGTTGAAAATATACGGTATAATCGCACAGTTGCCAAACTCTCAGAGCTTACTTAAACCGATAAACGTATGGTTCAAATATACAATGAAGAAGATCTGAACGACCCCTATAATATATACACGTGAACTAAGCGATATACATTTATGATACAGGGGTATTTACGGGCTCCAAAAAATTTTTATAAATTATTAAACTCTACATGTTGATGAATCGACTGAACCAATATTACGGAATTGTCAAGTGAGCTCCGTATATCGGTATCCACTTGACCACGGAGCTCAATTGAACCTGAATTTTAACATGGGCGGAGTTCACTTAATGCCGTAGATATATATATATATATATATATATATATATATATATATATATATATATATATATATATATATATATGACAAAAAACATCCCATCATTTTAGCGGCAGATCATATAGTAACATCGTTAATATTTAATCATTTTCACAAGGATCTTATGCATGCTGGTCCTCAGCTTTTACTTGCAACTATAAGAGAAACTTTCTGGCCGTTATCAGGAAGGAATTTAGCGCGACGTACCGTACACAAATGTGTAAAATGTTTTAGATTAAAATCTAAATCCATTCAGCCAATAATGGGTGACCTACCTGCCCAGCGTCTCGCAGGTGGCCCACCGTTTATTGTAACAGGTGTAGATTATGCGGGCCCTTTCTTAATTCGCGATAGAAAGGATCGAGGTTGTAAACTAATAAAGAGTTACATGTGTCTTTTTATTTGTTTTTGTACGAAGGCCATACATTTAGAATTAGTTACAGAACTGTCTAAGGAATCATTTCTGTTGGCCTTTAAAAGATTTATTGCGCGAAGAGGCAAGCCTCAAAAGATGGTTTCCGACAATGGAACCAATTTTATAGCAGCTAGTTCGGAGTTAAAATCGTTAATAAAATTTTTAGAGCAGCACACTCCCGCGATAAGGGAATCCTTGCTAAAGAATAATATTTCGTGGTCCTTCATACCTCCCTATTCTCCACATTTTGGCGGACTGTGGAAAAGCGGAGTAAGAACAGTTAAGCATCATTTGCATAGAGTTTTGGGAAACGCGCACTTAACGTTCGAGGAATTTTATTCGTTGCTTGTGCAGATTGAAGCTATAATAAATTCCCGACCGATTCATCCTTTATCCTGTGATCCAAATGATCTCTCCCCATTAACTCCTGCACATTTTTCTCATCGGAAGACCACTTATTACCAATCCAGATCCAGATTTGCGTCATGTTCCAGTTAATCGGCTCTCAAAATTCCAGCATATTCAGCAGCTTTCTCAGCATATATGGGAACGATGGAACAAAGAATACATCTCCGAACTACAAAAACGCACGAAATGGACTACTACTAACGGTGAAGTTGCGGAAAACACGTTAGTGCTCATAAAAGAGGACAATTTACCTCCATTAAGGTGGAAGTTAGGTCGCGTGATCGAACTTTTACGCGGCAGTGATGGTGTAGCCAGAGTTTTTAGAATAAAGACAGACAATGGTATCATAACTCGTTCTTTTTCCAAGGTGTGTCCGCTACCCGTTTCGGACTAAGTGTAGTTTAAACATTTGAACATTTAGCATTAGCAGACGATTTTGTTGGCAGTGTTTGCCAAGGCGGGGGCCATGTTCACGCCTCTATCCAATTCAAGTTTATTTTATGCATTTTTACAACCCGGCAACATAGTAGCGTAGGAAGATATATTATGCCATATGTGAAGATAAGACGAGTCCCTTAAGGCACCCCAAAGACGACAGACAGCACTCAAATACGAGACGAGATCGGTGACACAGCATTCAGCGCGAGCGAACATAATACTTATTAGCGTTCATATTATATGTATTGTGTAATTCAAAATAAAGTCAGTTTTGTTTTCGCACGGAGTTTGATTATTAACCAGCGGCACAAGCGAAGTGCATATCAAGCAAATCCATATATATATATATATATATATATATATATATATATATATATATATATATATATATATATATATATATATATATATATATATATATTTATATCTGAAATCATAAATTTAAATATTAATAATGAAAAAATTGAAATTGTCACAACAGTTAAATATTTGGGATGCCAGCTTGACAATATTCTGAATTTTGAGAGTCACTTCGAGTACATTCATAAAAAAATATCAAAAAAACTTACACAATTATTCAACCTCATTTTGACTATTGCTCATCAATCTTATTTAACATACCCCAATTGGGAGGATGTTAAATACTCTAAATTGGTTCTCTGTTGAAAATAGACTGTTTTTTTCACCATGATTTTGGTCTTCAAAATAGTAAATGGCTTATCACCTGAATATTTTGAAGAATTCATTTCTTTCAACAAAAGTATTCATTCTTATAATACCCGAGGTTTAGATGACATATATGTAACTAAAACTATGTATAAAAGTATGAAGAATTTGCTCTTTTTTAAAATCTTCCTTAAATTTAATCAGTTACCAACATCTGTAAAAAAATGTACTAGTCTCAATAATTTCAAAATGTTACTTACACAATATATATGTATCAAACATTTATAGTGTACTTTCTTTATATTGTATATATAATAGGTTTTCTATTTAAATAAAGATCTATCTATCTATCTATATGAAATATAAATATATAAAGTATAATGTAGGTATGTACCTATAATTAAGGTATGAATAATAAAACCACTTGCAGGAGGATATTAGTTTGATTTGTTTTTATTAAATCACTTTTACTGTGTTTGACCTTGACCAATCCCTAGATAGATGCACTTGGGAATCTGGTGTAATTGTGAAATAAAACAAAATAAATGTTACTTGCATACATTTATTGCTTATATTTTATTGAACATAATATATATTGCAAATAGTAATAAGATGAAATATCAGGTTTTTACCAACCATTTTCTTAAAAACATTCTAAAATTTTTTTCTAAAACTAAATAACTACCTATAAAGTATAAAAGTAAAACCTACAAAAAGTTAACGTCCTGAAATTATTCCTGATTGCAAGTTGATTATTGATCCACACACTATTTTGATAATATTATCTGAATAACACAACAATTTATTATCAATACATGCATGTGGTGCTAAAATTGAAAATTCTCTCAATCTACGAATAACTCTTTCCACATGAATTCTCAAGCTAGCTATTCGTTTGGTCTCAAATACCTCATCTTTACTAGGTTTTGTACATACAGAGACACTCGGTGGCCTAATTAGGACACAACCTTTAGACATAAGTAAATGGTCAATATGTTTAAATCCCCTATCTGCCATAACAGCAACTTTTGTTGGTAAAATATTTAAAAAACCACTATGTTCTGCAATGACAGCATCAGATGTATGACCCCCAAATGCTGTAGATATATAATTTATGATACCATCAGGAGTGCAACATATTAAATATTTAAGTGTATTACATTTTTTATATTCCGACCATGTTAAAGATTGTTTCACTGCATCTGTTGGTTTCTCTATCTCTATTTCTAAACAATCAATTATACAATAAACATTACAATATCAAGCTCGAAAAGATATTGGTAAATTTGATTTCACGAATGAAACCTGAGGTTGTATTATACATTTTCTTAAATATTTACTTATAATTGGAACAGATTTCGAAAATATTTTTGAAGCATAACTTTCAGTTATGCCAAAATCATCTGCTAGAGCTATAAAAGAAAGGTCTACAATCTAGATCTGTTTTGTAACTTTGTGATTGTACAATTCATTGTCATATTTTTAAATTCAGTTCTCTTTTCATCATTAAGTTTTTTCACTTCACTGGGCGTTAAAGTATACTCACTACTTTCACTAAAATTTTCATGATCACTACTTTGTATGCTTAGAGTAGTTTCAGAAATATTGGCCACATAACTTGTTGATGGCTTCATCTCTACGTTGACTGGAATAATTTTGATTGGTGATAACCCTACTGTAAATCCACACTGTAGGTTACATTGAACATCTTTAGTCCTAACACTAGGACAGGTTTGTGAAGAGACATCCCTTTTCGAAACTTCAATGTCATTTGTTTCCAGCTGAATTTCCATAGGGTGAATGGTCTTACTACCACATGCAACTATCTCCAAATTCTCCTGAATACAAACTGGATCTTGTGGCACCAAAGAAATAGCTTCATCAACAATTATTTTTGCAGTTCTCTTAGTACCTGCAGCAGTGGGATGATTTTCAAACGATCTTTTTCTATTTTGCTGGCAATCAAATATATGAGGCACTACATTAGTTTTCATTTTTTTCTGACCACCCATTAACTTGTATTTAACATAGTTATCCATGTCTTCTTCAAGCTAGAATAAATAAATAAATAACTAAATAAGCCATATAAAAATATGTGTTATTATGAATGACAGTTTGTGGCAACAGTGTTGCCAGTTCGTTGTTCTCTTGTCCTGGAACGAGCAGCGTGACGTCATAAAGCTCGTCGTGTTGTTTAAAATGAAAAGCTGGCGATCATAACTTTAAATGTTCATTGTAAATTAAATATTGCGATTTAAGGGGGTTGATATTTGGTACGCGTTCAGCAGACGGAGCTGCTCCACAACTGTTGAGTAAAAGTCTGCAAAATCAAACCGCTACCGATACGCTACTTCCGGAGCGGCCTGTCAAATTTGGTAGCGTAAAAATGTATCGCTACCTCCATCCAACATGTTGAGAGAAATGTCATTCATGACATTTCTGTACTAAAATTGAGGGTTAATAACCGGTTTTCTGTGCTCAAACGTTGTTGTGATAACATCTATTGCAGAAAAACTCAAGGTATTTATAGATAATAAGGCTATTACTAATAATCCTTTGTTTGTAACCCGATCCTACCGCATACATACTTAATAGTAATAAAATACACGGCACGGTTCCTCCAGCCGAAAATGGAGACCACTAACACTAACCTCGATCCTGATAAACCTCCTGACCCCCCGCCTGATTTAAGTGGAAAAAAAATTAATAACCAATATAATATATATGATTCCGGTCCTTTCGAAGTATATGTACAGGGAAAAGACAAAAATATAGGGAATTTTCACATCTTAAGTATTGCTAAAACAATATTTAACCTAAACCTACAGCAAATTATTAAATTTAACCGTAAAGGGAAAAACCGGTTAGGTGTTGTTTTTAAAGATTTTAAATCGGCAAATCTATTTGTGAATGATAATTAAGAGATGGGAAAGTTTACAATATGATGTCTTTATCCCAAATCACAATGTCACATGTAAGGGTATAATAAGGAACATATGTAAAGAAATATCTGAAGTAGAAATTAAAAATGCAATCGAAACAAAATTAGTATCCTGTAAAGTAATTGACATAAAAAGACTAAATAGGAGAATTATCGAAGAGGGAAAAGAACAAAACTATCTACCAACAACCACCATATGCGTAACATTTACAGGAAAAGCACTGCCCAGGGAGGTGCTGGTGTATGGATTACCCATGAAGGTTATTCCATATGTCAGCCCAGTCCTAATGTGTGGAAACTGCCTGTTATATGGTCACAGTAATAATCAATGCAGAGGGAACCCAAAGTGCCAGAACTGTGGGAAAAACCAACACGGGGAAGCCTCGAATTGTGAAACATACTGCATACACTGTAAAAATCATGATCATATCTCTAAAGATAAAAAATGTAAAGAATTCCAACGGCAAAAAGAAATAAAAGCCCTAATGTCTTTCTCTAACATCTCATATTATGAAGTAAACATGCAAATACCAAAAAATGAAAACAGGGAATACTCTTTGAACGAAGAGAATTTTCCTGTCTTGCATACAGAATCCAAGCCTAATAATATAATAGATATCACAGAAAGAAGAATAGAAGCCATAAAGAATGACACAAGTATACCAAAATATAACCAAATCGTCAAATCTCAACCCACCAAAAGAAGGAAACCAAACATGACAGAATATGACAAAAAACAACATAGTGCTCAATTAATTAATCCGGAGGGAAGATTAAACTGGGCAACAAATTCTCAATCAATGCCATCAACATCAAAAGGTTACAGTGCAAATAAGGAAACTGAACATGGAATCTCCCATGCAATGTCATTACTACCACCACAACATAAAGAGATGGTACGATCTTTTGTAAACAACTTGCTAAGAAACTTATACCCTAACTCATCTAATGTATCACAATATAAAACAATGGACAGTGGAAGTGTGACGTCACAACTGTCAATACCTTTCCAAACAAAAGTTGGAATGTCCAATCTCAAGACTTTTTAATTTCTATAAAGTTAACATTTTGCTTCCTCTGCTGCTTTTTCTTTTAAGTATAGTGTTTTTTACGATAATACCATTATAATTCAGTGTTCTATTTCTATGAAATATAGTTTAAAAGTTTAAATTAAAGACATTCTAACCTTACTTTATTGATACATGCATTTTATTGCTATTTTTATAAAACAACATGCTTTATTATTTACACAACATTGTAAACTTGTTGTAGTAACTATTAGAATACTTAGATATTGCAAAATGCGGAAAGATTCTGTAAAAAAAATGAAAAAATAACGAAAAATACAAATTATCCACACTAAACAAGGTTTGTTTGGAAAGTGAAACTGACAGATGTCAATAAAATCTACGTCATCACTTCCACGGTCCATTAAAAGCAGCTCAACAAATAACATAACCTATGAGTTAATGGAAGATGGGACAGTATCCGATGCTTCAGAATACTAAGCCCAAAATAAAAATAACAAATAAAGCTTTCACTCCTTTGACTATAATACAATGGAATATGAGATCATATAATGCTAATGTGGATAACTTAAAAATAATTATCAAAGAATACAATCCTGACATATTATTGCTAAATGAAACATGGTTAAATAATAACCATATAATCAGATGCAAGGGCTATCAAGTAATTAGAGATGATAGAGATGATTCATATGGTGGTATAGCCATCCTTATAAGGAATGAAGTAGAATTTTATGAAATATCTGTATGTAATAAATTTAATAACAACTCTCAACTGCAAGCAATCTTCCTATCTAAATTTCAAATTAACCTACTTAATGCCTATGTCCTTAATGCAAATACCATATCTAAACAAAAATGGATAAAACTGATCCAGGAAATCAACAAACCAGTAATAATAATGGGAGACCTGAACGCCAAGCATGAGGCTTGGGGTAGCCCTTGTAATAATTCCAATGGGAGAAACATCTTCCAAACGTTAGATGAGCTGGAACTAGTTTTTTTAAATGATGGTTCATATACCAGAATAGCACCACCTCCAAAAAGATCATCAGCTGTGGATCTAACAATAACATCTAAGAATATTGCTACCAGATCATCATGGCAAATAATTCCTGACCTAGGATTTAGTGATCACCTACCCACAATGTGCAAAATTGGTGTCCAAAACATTACCATCCACATGCCACCAAGGAATAACAGAAACTTCAAAAAAGCTAATTGGAACCAATATACCTCAGTATTAGAGTCATCATTTACATCATTTCCAGGGGAGAACTACCGATCATTTGCAGATCTAATAAATGAAGCTGCACAGTTGTCCATCCCATTGTACAAATCAAATGTTAATAAACAGTATCATATCCCATGGTGGGACGAATCTTGCGCTGAAGTCATTAAAGACAGAATTAAGGCAACAAAGCAATTCCAATCAACACCCAACTTACAAAATTATTTAATAGTAAAAAACAAATGTGCTATAGCTAGAAGATTCCTTAAAGAAAAAAGAAAGAATAATTTTAGGAAATTTGCAGAAGGCCTTAATAGAAACTCGCCAATCAAGACAATATGGGATAAAGTTAGGAAAACAGCTGGATATGGTAATAGCCCAATTAACTCCCTTCCTGATCCTAATATGGCACAAGAGATACTGAATTCCTTGGCTCCTCCCAGTATACAGTTATATCAACAAAGTATACAAACTAGCAATACAAGTTCCCCTTTTACCTTTAATGAATACAAATTCATAATCAATTCTAAAAAGGAATCTGCTACGGGACTTGACTTAATTTCATACTCTATGATTAGAAATCTACCTCATTCAGGATCATTACTATTATTACAAATTTTTAACAAATGCTTAAATACAGGGACCATTCCGATTGAATGGAAACAGTCATTAATAATTCCAATCCTAAAACCTATGAAAGATAAACTCACTGCAACTAACTATAGACCCATTGCCCTCACCTCTTGTGTAGGTAAAGTTTTAGAATCAATGATCAAAAATAGGTTGGAATGGCGTATAGAAAATAAGGGAATCCTCAGACCATTGCAGCTAGGTTTTAGAAGGGGTAAAGGATGTTTAGAATGTCTATCCTTTTTGACATCTGAAATCCAAAAATCATTTAGTAATAATGAATGTACAATAGGAATATTCTTGGATATCCATTCAGCATATGATAATGTTAATATTGACAAACTGTACTCTACATTAATACATTTGGATATACCACATGATTTAGCTAACCTCATATATGACTTTTTAAGATGCAGAGAACTGTTTGTCAAAGATAACTCTGGGTTAGTACATGGCCCAAATACCACTAGCACTGGACTCACACAAGGATCACCATTAAGTCCAATGCTATTTAACATATATACCTACTCAATACACAAAGTGTTCCCCAAAAATGCTAAAGTCATACAGTATGCTGACGATTTTGTAATTCTAGTCAAGGGAGTGAATGTTAAAAATATGATATCAAAATTAAACAAATATTTAGTCAATCTTGAGGCCTGGCTGGACAATCATAATTTGAACATCTCTGTGGGCAAATCTAAAGCTATCTTGTTTACAAGGGGTAATACCAAAATAATGCCTGGAAATATCAGTTATAAGAGTCAACATATAGAGTGGGTAGATAAAATTAAATACCTAGGAATGGTTTTACAGAAGAACCTTAAATGAAAGGCACACATTAACCAGCTGGAAGTCAAAATAGGTAAAGCACTGAATGTAATGCGTGCCTTGTGTGGAACATGGTGGGGCAGTGGCCCAAAAATATTAAAACTGATCCATGAAGCACTTATCCTAAGTCATTTAAACTATGGGGGTCAATTCCTATCTACGTGCCCTAAATATATATTGAAGAAACTAGATCAGATGCACTACCAAAGTATTCGGATTATCACAGGATGCATGAAGTCAACTCCAATCCAAGCCTTGTTATCAGAGTCTGGAGAACTGCCATTAAAATACAGAAGAGAATGGCTCACCACAAAATTTTTGCTAAAAAACCTAAGCATTAAAAACAACCCTGTCATTCAATCAATCATTGAATTAGAAGCACTTTGTAATATGGACAATAAATACTGGAGAAATAAGGAAAAACCCATATTGATAGCAACTATCAGAAAAATCCAACCTTATTTGCAGAACCTATATTCCAGTAAACTTCTTCCTTGCCATGAATATGACTTGGAACTACAACTTCAACCATTAGGAATTCTGAATGAAAATATTACAAAAAATGAATTCAATCTTATGAATTTTGTGAACTTAGTCAAAAAATTCCATTCATACAAAAAATTCTTTACAGATGGCTCAACGGACACAATGGGAAATGCGGGATTTGGTGTTTTTTCCCCAGATATAAACTATTCATTTTCATCTAAACTACCCAATCATACCCAAATATGTACAGCAGAGGTTACTGCGATCAATCATGCAGTCCAAATTATACGGGAACAAAATATCACAGAAGCCATTATCTTTTCTGACTCCAAAAGTGCACTACAAAAAATTAAAAAAACAGGGTTTTCTAAAGACACAGAACATAATATCGTATTTAACGAAAACAGGAATTATCCTAGCAAGGAACAATAATATCAAAATCTTACTAGCATGGATCCCAGGACACACTGGTATCACTGGAAACTACAAGGCCGACCAACTTGCCAATATAGGTCGTTCCCTGAATATTCCCATGAATATCAAGCTAGAGTTTTCAAATTTTACACCCTACTTGAAAAGAGAGATTTGGTCTAATTGGGCAGCTGAATGGTACGAAGGATATGGCACAAGTAATTCATTCTATGCCAAAATTAATAAACGAATCCACACACTACCATGGTTCAATAAATTCGCATATATCAGTAGGAGACATTTAACTACAATCCGTATGAGAACGGGCCATTGCTCATCCCCTCTTCATCTATTTAGAATTGGAGTCAAAGATGATCCTTATTGCGAATGTGGCCAAGTGGGAGGCTTAAACCATATTTTATTAGAATGTCACTTAAATCAAAACCCACACTTTGACTTGTATGCCGAATTAGCTAAAACTAAACTTCCCACCCCCATAAATATTTGTACAATTCTCACAAATATTAATGAAAATACAATAAGCACCTTATGCAACTTTATTTCTACCTTTAATATTAAATTATAAACTATGATATTCCTTCTTTCAGTCCTGGGTGCTTCTACCTTATCCGTTGGTAGCATTTCTGGTGTGTGCAAAGCTTGGACGCTACCCCCGAGCGAGAAAAGTTTATACCTTTGTTGTGTTGTATTACTAATATTTTAGCCTGTGAAGAAAAAAAAACCAGCACAAGTATACATGTAGAATAACCTAAAACAAACAAAGGAAGAATATAAGTGTAGGTAGACACTGATTGCTGAAGCAAGACAAAAAGTGTCTACCCTCGAAGTAAACTGGGTAAATTGTCTAGAACATAGCCCAAAAAAAGAATAAGAAGAAGAAGAAGAAAATTGAGGGTTAGATGTTTGTTTGTTTTGTTTTTACGTTTTTACTTCCAGCCAGCCACAAACCATACGTTTGTGCTTCCAGCCATATATTACTTTATTATATGGACATATCCATTGAATTTATTTAACTTGTTTAGAGGTATTTCTTGATTGGATTTCTAATTCCTTTCCAGCTGTTTCCTAATAACAAAAAGGTGATCCATTATTTATCTTTACAATTTAATGACTGTTTGGTTCCATTCCTTCATGTTTTGTTCATACTTTCTTTTCACTTCATATATTAGCTATTAAAAATGTTTACGTCGAAATTGATCATTACTTATAGTTAATGTTATCTAAAAAGAAAACTCTGAAAACTTTTGTTTTCTACATCTCTATAACTTTTATTATAATTTCTTCCCACTACAGCTATTTCAGCATTTTGTCTTTCTCAATTGACAAGCCGCGAGAATCAAATATCGAATACACACGCATTTGTAACGCTCACACATCACAAATTATGAAAGCTCTGAGAAGCAATTGTGGTCTCTCATATCAAAGTATCATTAATGCAGTTTAAACATAGTCGGCTGTAAGCAACAGAAACTATATTTGGCCTCTGAAATATGTGAACCAATGTTTGATTCTCACAGCCTGAAAAGTGGGTTACTGATAAAAACTACTTAAGTCAACTATTATATATTTATTTTTTAACGAAAACTATTATTTAAATACATTGTTATTTTAATAAGAAATTAACAAAAACTTTATATATTAAAAAAATATTGTTTTCATTACACTATTTAGTTTCTCTTGTTTTTTTTTAACTCATTTTCACAGTATAAAGAATTGCACAGAGTACACAGTGAAATCAACAAACACCTACGGGCTAACAGTTGGAAATAAATAATATTCATTTAGAGCAAAATTGTATTTTTCTGTAAAATGGCCTATATTGTGGAAATGGACATATAATTGTAATAAACGATATTACATTGATAAACACAGTCGCATGAATCATATGGACTTGTTTTTGTGTGAATCGGCATGTGATGCACACTGCTGTAATATACGATATCAGTCAACAAGGCTGCATGAATCATATAGTGATTCTCACCTCTAACTAACACAAACTAAGGTTTTTTTTTTAAAGAAATGTGTAGATATATACTTAGATTTTAATTTTGTGTGTATATAGAGTTAAAAAGATATACAGCCAGAAGGGTCCTTTTTTTTCACTATGGTGCAGTGTGAGGGTTCATAAATTTCTTAATTTAAGGATTTGAAATTGTTCACTAAACGAATTATTATGATATAAAAGGTGAAGTGTGCATGTAGACTCTGTTTTTTGTTGTTGAAAGCTCTTTTGTGTTCTGGTATACATTTGTTTAAGGTTCTACGGGTTTAACAGATGTAATATTGTATGTTGGGTTTTTGATTAAGTTTGTTATACCCCACTGTATAAATGTTTTTTTATGTTGGCTCTGGTGCTTATTATATTTGCTTAAGTAATTGTTTGTTCTGAAAGCTGGTGTTATTCCTCTCTGTTTCTGGTTTTTTAGTTCTGTTGTTATCATGCCTATAGATGTAATTATTGTTTCAATTCGTTGATGGTTTTATTACTTACATATCAAAGTCTTTCTTTCAGGCACTATATAGCTTTCCTTATTTAGATGATAATTGTGTGTAATGTTTAATCTAATTGTCAACTATCTAATATGTTGTTTCCAAGTAAGTGAAAATTTACTATATATTTACTGACGATTTAAAATGCTTTAAAATAAACAAATGCCAGGCCGAAGTCTGCAAAAGGATATTGATCGCCTCTAAGTGGAGCACACAAAATGGTATTTGGATGCGTCAAAATGTCATAGTTTTCATTTGCACCTTCCTCATCCCCCAATAATATTCGAATATAGTAAACCATACTACAATTTAACCATTTAACTACAACCAATTTAACCATATATTCTACTTTTGAAACCAAGGATCTAGGTGTGAACCTTGACTCTAACTATAAATCACACATTTCCACAACAATACAGAAATCTATGAAGCTACTTGGATTTGTGAAGAGAACCATCAAAGATTTTTCTTACATCTCTGCTATTTGATCTCCTTCTCCATGGTTAGATCCCTTTTCATTTACTGGTCTACAGTTTTGTCCCCCTATTACATTGCATCTAAACTGAAACTTAAGACTGTCCAATTTTCTGTCATGCCATTGTATGGATGCATGTATACTGTGAATATGTTGCATTAGAATGTATACTGAACTTCTCTTGAGGTATATAGAAATCAAAGAGACTTAATAGTTCTATTTAAAATTATCAACAGCCTGTGCACCTGCTTCAAACTCCTCTCCAAAATATTTGTTTATTATTCTCCAATATTGCAACTAGGTATGTGCAGACTTTTTATATTCTTTTCATAGATTCAATTACTCTTATAACAGCTTTACTCCCAGAACTCTTCTATTGGCTAACTCTTCAAAGAAGCTCCAAATTTTTAATCTATCAGTTTTCCCCTTCAAAAGTGATAATTCTGATCCAACTTTGTAATACTT
>NW_027311885.1:607500-630000 GCF_040954645.1 Diabrotica undecimpunctata
TGTGCGTGTGCGCGTGTGTGTGGCGTGTGTGCGTTTGTGTCTGTGTGAGTGTGTGTGTGTGTCCGTTCGGCTCGCAGAGATAAGAAAACGGCCGTGGCAAGAAGTCCCTGAATGTCGTAAGAGTCGACCAATGGGTAGGAGTCGAGAGGTGAAGCGTGTATGTGTGTGTGTGTGTGCGAGTGTATGTATGTGTGTCCGTTCGGCTTGCAGAGATAAGAATACGTCCGTGGCAAGAAGTCTCTGCCTGTCGAAAGAGGAGAATAATGGGTAGGAGTCGAGAGGTGAAGAGTGTATGTGTGTGTGTGCGTGTGTGCGTGTGTGTTTAAGTGTGTGTGTATGTGAGTGTGTGTGAGTGTGTGTGTGTGCGGTCGGCTCGCAGAGATAAGAACACAGCCGTGGCAAGAAGGCCCTGCCTGTCGTAAGAGGCGAGTAATAAGTAGGAGTCGAGAGGTGAAGAGTGTATGTGTGTGTGCGTGTGTGCGTGTGTGTGTGCGTGTGTGAGTATGTGTGTGTGTTAGTTCGGCTTGTAGAAATAAGAACACGACGAGGCAAGAAGGCCCTGCCTATCGTAAGAGGCGACTAATATGTAGGAGTCGAGAGGTGAAGAGTGTATGTGTGTGTGCGTGTGTGTGTGCGTGTGTGAGTATGTGTGTGTGTCCGTTTGGCTTGCAGTGATAAGAACACGGCCAAGGCAAGAAGGCCCTGCCTGTCGTAAGAGGCGACTAATAGGTAGGAGTCGGAAGGTGAAGAATGTATGTGTGTGTGCGTGTGTGCGTGTTTGTGTGTGTGTGAGTGTATGTGTGTGTGCGTGTGTGCGTGCGTGTGTGTGTGTGTGTGTATTTGTGAGTGTGTGTGTGTATGTGTGTGTGTGTCCCTTCGGCTCGCAGAGATAAGAAAACAGCCGTTGCAAGAAGGCGATGCAAATCGTACGGGGCGACTAATGGGTAGGAGTCGAGAGGTGAAGAGTGGGCGACTAATAAGTAGGAGTCGAGAGGTGAAAAGTGTATGTGTGTGTGTGTGCTTGTGCGTGTGCGTTTGCGTGTGCGTGGGTGCGTATGTGTGTGCGTGTGTGCGTGCGTGTGTGTGTGAGTGTGTGTGTGAGTGTGTGTGTCCGTTCGGCACACAGAGATAAGAACTCGACTGTGGCAAGTAGTCCCTGCCTGTTGCAAGAGGCGACTAATGGGTAGAAGTCGAAAGGTGAAGAGTGTATGTGTGTGTGTGTGTGTGTGTGTGTGTGCGTGAGTGCGTGTGTTTGTGCCTGTGTGAGTGTGTGTGTGTGTGCGTGTGTGCGTGCGTGTGTGTGTGACTGTGTGTATCCGTTCGGCTTCCAGAGATAAGAATACGGCCGGGGCCGTATGTGTGTGTGTGTGAGTGTGTGTGTTTGTCCGCTCGGCTCGCAGAGATAAGATTACGGTCGTGGCAAGAAGGCCCTGCCTGTCTTAAGAGGCGGCTAATGGATAGGAGTCGAGAGGTGGGGAGTGTGTGCGTGTACGTGTGCGTGTGCGTGTGTGCGTGTGTGCGTGTGTGCCTGTGTGCGTGTGTTTGTGTGTGCGTGTGTGTGTGTGTCCGTTCGGCTTGCAGAGATAAGAACACGGCCGTGGCAAGAAGTCCCTGCCTGTCGAAAGAGGAGAATAATGGGTGGGAGTCGAGAGGTGAAGAGTGTATGTGTGTGTGTGTGTCCGTGTGTGTGCGTGTGTGAGTGTGTGTGTATGTGTGTGTGTCCGTTTGGCTTGCAGAGATAAGAATACGGCCGAGGCAAGAAGGATCTTCCTCTTGTAAGGGGCGACTAATAAGTAGGAGTCGGGAGGTGAAGAGTGTATGTGTGTGTGCGTGTGTGCGTGTGTGTGTGCGTGTGTGAGTATGTGTGTGTGTTAGTTCGTCTTGCAGAGATAAGAACTTGACCGAGGCAAGAAGGCCCTGCCTGTCGTAAGAGGCGACTAATGGGTAAGAGTCGAGAGGTGAAGAATGTATGTGTGCGTGTGTGCGTGTGTGCGTGTGTGCCTGCGTGTGTGTGTGAGTGTGTGTATCCGTTCGGCTTGCAGAGATAAGAATACGGCCGGAGCAAGAAGGCTCTGCCTCTCGTAAGACGCGACTAAGGGATAGGAGACAACAGGTGGAGAGTGTGTGCGTGTGCGTGTGCGTGTGCGTTTGCGTGTGCGTGTGCGTGTGCGTGTGCGCGTGTGTGTGGCGTGTGTGCGTTTGTGTCTGTGTGAGTGTGTGTGTGTGTCCGTTCGGCTCGCAGAGATAAGAAAACGGCCGTGGCAAGAAGTCCCTGAATGTCGTAAGAGTCGACCAATGGGTAGGAGTCGAGAGGTGAAGCGTGTATGTGTGTGTGTGTGCGAGTGTATGTATGTGTGTCCGTTCGGCTTGCAGAGATAAGAATACGTCCGTGGCAAGAAGTCTCTGCCTGTCGAAAGAGGAGAATAATGGGTAGGAGTCGAGAGGTGAAGAGTGTATGTGTGTGTGTGCGTGTGTGCGTGTGTGTTTAAGTGTGTGTGTATGTGAGTGTGTGTGAGTGTGTGTGTGTGCGGTCGGCTCGCAGAGATAAGAACACAGCCGTGGCAAGAAGGCCCTGCCTGTCGTAAGAGGCGAGTAATAAGTAGGAGTCGAGAGGTGAAGAGTGTATGTGTGTGTGTGCGTGTGTGCGTGTGTGTGTGCGTGTGTGAGTATGTGTGTGTGTTAGTTCGGCTTGTAGAAATAAGAACACGACGAGGCAAGAAGGCCCTGCCTATCGTAAGAGGCGACTAATATGTAGGAGTCGAGAGGTGAAGAGTGTATGTGTGTGTGCGTGTGTGTGTGCGTGTGTGAGTATGTGTGTGTGTCCGTTTGGCTTGCAGTGATAAGAACACGGCCAAGGCAAGAAGGCCCTGCCTGTCGTAAGAGGCGACTAATAGGTAGGAGTCGGAAGGTGAAGAATGTATGTGTGTGTGCGTGTGTGCGTGTTTGTGTGTGTGTGAGTGTATGTGTGTGTGCGTGTGTGCGTGCGTGTGTGTGTGTGTGTGTATTTGTGAGTGTGTGTGTGTATGTGTGTGTGTGTCCCTTCGGCTCGCAGAGATAAGAAAACAGCCGTTGCAAGAAGGCGATGCAAATCGTACGGGGCGACTAATGGGTAGGAGTCGAGAGGTGAAGAGTGGGCGACTAATAAGTAGGAGTCGAGAGGTGAAAAGTGTATGTGTGTGTGTGCTTGTGCGTGTGCGTTTGCGTGTGCGTGGGTGCGTATGTGTGTGCGTGTGTGCGTGCGTGTGTGTGTGAGTGTGTGTGTGAGTGTGTGTGTCCGTTCGGCACACAGAGATAAGAACTCGACTGTGGCAAGTAGTCCCTGCCTGTTGTAAGAGGCGACTAATGGGTAGAAGTCGAAAGGTGAAGAGTGTATGTGTGTGTGTGTGTGTGTGTGTGCGTGAGTGCGTGTGTTTGTGCCTGTGTGAGTGTGTGTGTGTGTGCGTGTGTGCGTGCGTGTGTGTGTGACTGTGTGTATCCGTTCGGCTTCCAGAGATAAGAATACGGCCGGGGCCGTATGTGTGTGTGTGTGAGTGTGTGTGTTTGTCCGCTCGGCTCGCAGAGATAAGATTACGGTCGTGGCAAGAAGGCCCTGCCTGTCTTAAGAGGCGGCTAATGGATAGGAGTCGAGAGGTGGGGAGTGTGTGCGTGTACGTGTGCGTGTGCGTGTGTGCGTGTGTGCCTGTGTGCGTGTGTTTGTGTGTGCGTGTGTGTGTGTGTCCGTTCGGCTTGCAGAGATAAGAACACGGCCGTGGCAAGAAGTCCCTGCCTGTCGAAAGAGGAGAATAATGGGTAGGAGTCGAGAGGTGAAGAGTGTATGTGTGTGTGTGTGTCCGTGTGTGTGCGTGTGTGAGTGTGTGTGTATGTGTGTGTGTCCGTTTGGCTTGCAGAGATAAGAATACGGCCGAGGCAAGAAGGATCTGCCTCTTGTAAGGGGCGACTAATAAGTAGGAGTCGGGAGGTGAAGAGTGTATGTGTGTGTGCGTGTGTGCGTGTGTGTGTGCGTGTGTGAGTATGTGTGTGTGTTAGTTCGGCTTGCAGAGATAAGAACTTGACCGAGGCAAGAAGGCCCTGCCTGTCGTAAGAGGCGACTAATGGGTAAGAGTCGAGAGGTGAAGAATGTATGTGTGCGTGTGTGCGTGTGTGCCTGCGTGTGTGTGTGAGTGTGTGTATCCGTTCGGCTTGCAGAGATAAGAATACGGCCGGAGCAAGAAGGCTCTGCCTCTCGTAAGACGCGACTAAGGGATAGGAGTCAACAGGTGGAGAGTGTGTGCGTGTGCGTGTGCGTGTGCGTTTGCGTGTGCGTGTGCGTGTGCGTGTGCGTGTGCGCGTGTGTGTGGCGTGTGTGCGTTTGTGTCTGTGTGAGTGTGTGTGTGTGTCCGTTCGGCTCGCAGAGATAAGAATACGTCCGTGGCAAGAAGTCTCTGCCTGTCGAAAGAGGAGAATAATGGGTAGGAGTCGAGAGGTGAAGAGTGTATGTGTGTGTGTGCGTGTGTGCGTGTGTGTTTAAGTGTGTGTGTATGTGAGTGTGTGAGTGTGTGTGAGTGTGTGTGTGTGCGGTCGGCTCGCAGAGATAAGAACACAGCCGTGGCAAGAAGGCCCTGCCTGTCGTAAGAGGCGAGTAATAAGTAGGAGTCGAGAGGTGAAGAGTGTATGTATGTGTGTGCGTGTGTGCGTGTGTGTGTGCGTGTGTGAGTATGTGTGTGTGTTAGTTCGGCTTGTAGAAATAAGAACACGACGAGGCAAGAAGGCCCTGCCTATCGTAAGAGGCGACTAATATGTAGGAGTCGAGAGGTGAAGAGTGTATGTGTGTGTGCGTGTGTGTGTGCGTGTGTGAGTATGTGTGTGTGTCCGTTTGGCTTGCAGTGATAAGAACACGGCCAAGGCAAGAAGGCCCTGCCTGTCGTAAGAGGCGACTAATAGGTAGGAGTCGGAAGGTGAAGAATGTATGTGTGTGTGCGTGTGTGCGTGTTTGTGTGTGTGTGAGTGTATGTGTGTGTGCGTGTGTGCGTGCGTGTGTGTGTGTGTGTATTTGTGAGTGTGTGTGTGTATGTGTGTGTGTGTCCCTTCGGCTCGCAGAGATAAGAAAACAGCCGTTGCAAGAAGGCGATGCAAATCGTACGGGGCGACTAATGGGTAGGAGTCGAGAGGTGAAGAGTGGGCGACTAATAAGTAGGAGTCGAGAGGTGAAAAGTGTATGTGTGTGTGTGCTTGTGCGTGTGCGTTTGCGTGTGCGTGGGTGCGTATGTGTGTGCGTGTGTGCGTGCGTGTGTGTGAGTGTGTGTGTGAGTGTGTGTGTCCGTTCGGCACACAGAGATAAGAACTCGACTGTGGCAAGTAGTCCCTGCCTGTTGTAAGAGGCGACTAATGGGTAGAATTCGAAAGGTGAAGAGTGTATGTGTGTGTGTGTGTGTGTGTGCGTGAGTGCGTGTGTTTGTGCCTGTGTGAGTGTGTGTGTGTGTGCGTGTGTGCGTGCGTGTGTGTGTGACTGTGTGTATCCGTTCGGCTTCCAGAGATAAGAATACGGCCGGGGCCGTATGTGTGTGTGTGTGAGTGTGTGTGTTTGTCCGCTCGGCTCGCAGAGATAAGATTACGGTCGTGGCAAGAAGGCCCTGCCTGTCTTAAGAGGCGGCTAATGGATAGGAGTCGAGAGGTGGGGAGTGTGTGCGTGTACGTGTGCGTGTGCGTGTGTGCGTGTGTGCCTGTGTGCGTGTGTTTGTGTGTGCGTGTGTGTGTGTGTCCGTTCGGCTTGCAGAGATAAGAACACGGCCGTGGCAAGAAGTCCCTGCCTGTCGAAAGAGGAGAATAATGGGTAGGAGTCGAGAGGTGAAGAGTGTATGTGTGTGTGTGTGCGTGTGTGCGTGCGTGTTTAAGTGTGTGTGTATGTGAGTGTGTGAGTGTGTGTAAGTGTGTGTGTGTGTGCGGTCGGCTCGCAGAGATAAGAACACAGCCGTGGCAAGAAGGCCCTGCTTGTCGTAAGAGGCGACTAATGGATAGGAGTCGAGAGGTGGAGAGTGTGTGCGTGTGCGTGTGCGTGTGCGTGTGCGTGTGTGTGTGTGCGTGTGTGTGTGTGTGTCCGTTCGGCTCGCAGAGATAAGAATGCGTTCGTGGCAAGAAGGCCCTGCCTGTCTTAAGAGGCGACTAATGGATAGGAACGAGAGGTGGAGAGTGTGTGCGTGTGCGTGTGCGTGTGTGCGTGTGTGCGTGTGTGCCTGTGTGCGTGTGTTTGTGTGTGCGTGTGTGTGTGTCCGTTCGGCTTACAGAGATAAGAACACGGCCGTGGCAAGAAGTCCCTGCGTGTCGTAAGAGGAGAATAATGGGTAGAAGTCGAGAGGTGAATACTGTATGTGTGCTTGCGTGTGTGTGTGTGAGTGTGTGTGTGTGTCCGTTCGGCTCGCAGAGATAAGAAAACGGCCGTGGCAAGAAGTCCCTGAATGTCGAAAGAGTCGACTAATGGGTAGGAGTCGAGAGGTGAAGCGTGTATGTGTGTGTGTGTGTGTGTGTGTGTGTGCGAGTGTATGTATGTGTGTCCGTTCGGCTTGCAGAGATAAGAATACCTCCGTGGCAAGAAGGCCCTGCCTGTCTTAAGAGGCGACTAATGGATAGGAGTCGAGAGGTGGAGAGTGTGTGCGTGTGCGTGTGCGTGTGCGTGTGCGTGGGTGCGTGTGTGTGTGTGCGTGTGTGCGTGCGTGTGTGTGTGAGTGTATGTGTGAGTGTGTGTGTCCGTTCTGCACATAGAGATAAGAACTCGACTGTGGCAGGTAGTCCCTGCCTGTTGTAAGAGGCGACTAATGGGTAGGAGTCGAAAGGTGAAGAGTGTATGTGTGTGTGTGTGTGTGCGTGTGTGCGTCTGTTTGTGCGTGTGTGAGTGTGTGTGTGCGTGTGTGCGTGCGTGCGTGTGTGTGTGTGTTTATCCGCTCGGCTTCCAGAGATAAGAATACGGCCGGGGCAAGAAGGCCCTGCCTGTCTTAAGAGGCGGCTAATGGATAGGGGTCGAGAGGTGGAGAGTGTGTGCGTGTGCGTGTGCGTGTGCGTGGGTGCGTGTGTGTGTTCGTGTTTGCGTGCGTGTGTGTGTGAGTGTGTGTGTGTCCGTTCGGCTCGCAGAGATAAGAACACGGCCGTGGCAAGAAGTCCCTGAATGTCGTAAGAGGCGACTAATGGGTAGTAGTCGAGAGGTGAAGCGTGTATGTGTGTGTATGTGTGTGTGCGAGTGTGTATGTGTGTCCGTTTGGCTCGCAGAGATAAGAACACGTCCGTAGCAAGAAGGCCCTGCCTATCGTAAGAGGCGACTAATGGATAGGAGTCGAGAGGTGGAGACTGTATGCGTGTACGTGTGCGTGTGCGTGTGTGTGTGTGTGCCTGTGTGCGTGTGTTTGTGTGTGTGTGTGTGTGTCCGTTCGGCTTGCAGAGATAAGAACACGGCCGTGGCAAGAAGTCCCTGCCTGTCGAAAGAAGAGAATAATGGGTAGGAGTCGAGAGGTGAAGAGTGTATATGTGTGTGTGTGCGTGTGTGCGTGCGTGTTTAAGTGTGTGTGTATGTGAGTGTGTGAGTGTGTGTGAGTGTGTGTGTGTGCGGTCGGCTCGCAGAGATAAGAACACAGCCGTGGCAAGAAGGCCCTGCCTGTCGTAAGAGGCGAGTAATAAGTAGGAGTCGAGAGGTGAAGAGTGTATGTGTGTGTGCGTGTGTGTGTGCGTGTGTGAGTATGTGTGTGTGTTAGTTCGGCTTGCAGAAATAAGAACACGACCGAGGCAAGAAGGCCCTGCCTGTCGTAAGAGGCGACTAATAGGTAGGAGTCGAGAGGTGACGAATGTATGTGTGTGTGCGTGTGTGCGTGTTTGTGCCAGTGTGCTTGTGTTTGTGTGTGCGTGTGTGTGTGTGTCTGGTCGGCTCGCTGAAATGAGAACACGGCCGTGGCAAGGAGGCCCTGCCTGTCGTAAGAGGCGACTAATGGGTAGAAGTCGAGAGGTGAAGAGTGTATGTGTGTGTGTACGTGTGTGCGTGTGTGTGTGCGTGTGTGAGTATGTGTGTGTGTCCGTTCGGCTTGCAGAGATAAGAATACGTCCGTGGCAAGAAGTCCCTGAATGTCGTAAGAGGCGACTAATGGGTAGGAGTCGAGAGGTTAAGAGTGTATGTGTATGTGGGTGTGTGTGTGTGTTTGTGCGTGTGTAAATATGTGTGTGTATGTATGTGTGTGTCCATTCGGTTTGCAGAGATTAGAATACGGCCGAGGCAAGAAGGCCCTGCTTCTTGTAAGGGGCGACTAATAGGTAGGAGCCGAGAGGTGAATAGTGTATGTGTATGTGTGTGTGCGTGTGTGGGTGTGTGTGTGTGTTTGTGCGTGTGTGAGTGTGTGTGTGTATAAGTGTGTGTGTCCGTTCGGCTTGCAGAGATATGAATACGGCCGGGGCAATAAGGCCCTGCCTCTCGTAAGAGGCGACTAAAAGGTAGGGGTCGAGAGGTGAAGAGTGTATGTGTGTGTGTGTGTGTGTGTGTGTGTGTGTGAGTGTGTGTGTTTGTCCGCTCGGCTTGCAGATATAAGATTACGGCCGTGGCAAGAAGGCCCTGCCTGTCTTAAGAGGCGGCTAATGGATAGGAGTCGAGTGGTGGAGAGTGTGTGCGTGTGCGTGTGCGTGGGTGCGTAAGTGCGTGTGTGTGCGTGGGTGCGTAAGTGCGTGTGTGTGCGTGTGAGCGTGTGTGTATGTGTGAGTGTGTGTGTGTCCGTTCGGCTCGCAGAGATAAGAACACGGCCGTGGCAAGAAGTCCCTGAATGTCGTAAGAGGCGACTAATGGGTCGGAGTCGAGAGGTGAAGCGTGTATGTGTGTGTATGTGTGTGTGCGAGTGTGTGTGTGTGTGTCTGTTTGGCTCGCAGAGATAAGAACACGTCCGTAGCAAGAAGGCCCTGCCTGTCGTAAGAGGCGAGTAATAAGTAGGAGTCGAGAGGTGAAGAGTGTATGTGTGTGTGCGTGTGTGTGTGCGTGTGTGAGTATGTGTGTGTGTTAGTTTGGCTTGCAGAAATAAGAACACGACCGAGGCAAGAAGGCCCTGCCTATCGTAAGAGGCAACTAATAGGTAGGAGTCGAGAGGTGAAGAGTGTATGTGTGTGTGCGTGGGTGCGTGTGTGTGTGCGTGTGTGAGTAGGTGTGTGTGTCCGTTCGGCTTGCAGTGATAAGAACACGGCCAAGGCAAGAAGGCCCTGCCTGTCGTAAGAGGCGACTAATAGGTAGGAGTCGAGAGGTGAAGAATGTATGTGTGTGTGCGTGTGTGCGTGTTTGTGCCAGTGTGCTTGTGTTTGTGTGTGCGTGTGTGTGTGTGTCCGGTCGGCTCGCTGAAATGAGAACACGGCCGTGGCAAGGAGGCCCTGCCTGTCGTAAGAGGCGACTAATGGGTAGGAGTCGAGAGGTGAAGAGGGTACGTGAGTGTGTGCGTGTGTGGGTGTGTGTGTTTGTGCGTGTGTAAGTGTGTGTGTGTATGTTTCTGTGTGTCCATTCGGCTCGCAGAGATTAGAATACGGCCGAGGCAAGAAGGCCATGCCTGTCGTAAAAGGCGACTAATGGGTAGGAGTCGAGAGGTGAAGAGTGTATTTGTGTGTGTGTGTGTGTGCGTGTGTGTGCGTGTGTGCGTGCGTGTGTGTGTGAGTGTGTATGTGTCCGTTCGGCTTGCAGAGATAAGAATACGGCCGAGGATACAGGAGGAGAATACAGCCTGCCTGTCGTAAGTGGCGACTAATTGGTAGGAGTCGAGAGGTGAAAAGTGTTTTTGTGTGTGTGCGTGTGTGTGCGTGTGTGCGTGCTTGTGTGTGTAAGTGTGTATGTGTCCGTTCGGCTTGCAGAGATAAGAATACTTCCGAGGCAAGAAGGCCCTGCCTGTCGTAAGTGGCGACTAATTGGTAGGAGTCGAGAGGTGAAGAGTGTATGTGTGTGTGTGCGTGTGTGGGTGTGTGTGTTTGTGCGTGTGTAAGTGTGTGTGTGTATGTATGTGTGTGTCCATTCGGCTCGCAGACATTAGAATACGGCCGAGGCAAGAAGGCCCTGCCTGTCTTAAGAGGCGACTAATGGATATTAGTCGAGAGGTGGAGAGTGTGTGCGTGTGCGTGTACGTGTGCGTGTGTGCGTGTGTTTGTGTGTGCGTGTGTGTGTGTGTCATTTCGGCTCGCAGAGATAAGAATACGTCCGCGGCAAAAGAAGGCCCTGCCTGTCTTAAGAGGCGACTAATGGATAGGAATCGAGAGGTGGAGAATGTGTGCGTGTGCGTGTGTGCCTGTGTGCGTGTGTTTGTGTGTGCGTGTGTGTGTGTGTCCGTTCGGCTTGCAGAGATAAGAACACGGCCGTGGCAAGAAGTCCCTGCCTGTCGTAAGAGGCGACTAATGGGTAGGAGTCGAGAGGTGAAGAGGGTACGTGGGTGTGTGCGTGTGTGGGTGTGTGTGTTTGTGCGTGTGTAAGTGTGTGTGTGTATGTTTCTGTGTGTCCATTCGGCTCGCAGAGATTAGAATACGGCCGAGGCAAGAAGGCCATGCCTGTCGTAAAAGGCGACTAATGGGTAGGAGTCGAGAGGTGAAGAGTGTATTTGTGTGTGTGTGTGTGTGTGTGTGTGTGTGTGCGTGTGTGTGCGTGTGTGCGTGCGTGTGTGTGTGAGTGTGTATGTGTCCGTTCGGCTTGCAGAGATAAGAATACGGCCGAGGCAAGAAGGCCCTGCCTGTCGTAACTGGCGACTAATTGGTAGGAGTCGAGAGGTGAAGAGTGTATGTGTGTGTGTGCGTGTGTGGGTGTGTGTGTTTGTGCGTGTGTAAGTGTGTGTGTGTATGTATGTGTGTGTCCATTCGGCTCGCAGACATTAGAATACGGCCGAGGCAAGAAGGCCCTGCGTGTCGTAAGTGGCGACTAATTGGTAGGAGTCGAGAGGTGAAGAGTGAGCGTGTGTGTGTGCGTGTAAGCGTGCGTGTGTGTGTGAGTGTGTGTGTATGTCCGTTCGGCTCGCAGAGATAAGAACATGGCCGTGGCAAGAAGGCCCTGCCTGTCGTAAAGGGCGACTAATGGGTAGGAGTCGAGAGGTGAAGAGTGTATGTGTGTGTGTACGTGTGTGCGTGTGTGTGTGCGTGTGTGAGAATGTGTGTGTGTCCGTTCGGCTTGCAGAGATAAGAATACGTCCGTGGCAAGAAGTCCCTGAATGTCGTAAGAGGCGACTAATGGGTAGGAGTCGAGAGGTTAAGAGTGTATGTGTGTGTGTGTGTGAGTGTGTGTGTGTCCGTTCGGCTTGCAGAGATAAGAACACGGCCGAGGCAAGAAGACCCTGCCTGTCGTGAGAGACGACTAATAGGTAGGAGTCGAGAGGTGAAGAATGTATGTGTGTGTGCGTATGTGCGTGTTTGTGTGTGTGAGTGTATGTGTGTGTGCGTGTGTGCGTGCGTGTGTGCGTGTGTGTGTGTGAGTGTGTGTGTTTATGTGTGTGTCCGTTCGGCTTGCAGAGATAAGAACACGGCCGTGGCAAGAAGTCCCTGCCTGTCGTAAGAGGAGAATAATGGGTAGGAGTCGAGAGGTGAAGAGTGTGTGCGTGTGCGTGTGCGTGTGTGTGTGTGCGTGTTTGTGTGTGTCCGTTCGGCTTGCAGAGATAAGAACACGGCCGTGGCAAGAAGTCCCTGCCTGTCGTAAGAGGAGAATAATGGGTAGGAGTCGAGAGGTGAAGAGTGTATGTGTGTGTGTGCGTGTGTGCGTACGTGTGTGAGTGAGTGTGTGAATGTGTGTGTGTGTGTCAGTGTGTGTGTGTCCGGTCGGCTCGCAGAGATAATAACACGGCCGTGGCAAGAAGTCCCTGCCTGTCGTAAGAGGCGACTAATGAATAGGAGTCGAGAGGTGAAGAGTGTATGTGTCTTTGTGTGTGTGCGTGTGTTTTTGCGTGTGTGAGTATGTGTGTGTATTTGTGTGTGTGTGTCCGTTTGGCTTGCAGAGATAAGAATACGGCCGAGGCAAGAAGACCCTGCCTGTCGTAAGAGGCGACTAATGGGTAGGAGTCGAGAGGTGGAGAGTGTGTGCGTGTGCGTGTGCGTGTGCGTGTGTGTGTATGCGTGTGTGTGTGTCCGTTCGGCTTGCAGAGATAAGAACACGGCCGTGGCAAGAAGTCCCTGCCTGTCGTAATAGGAGAATAATCGGTAGGAGTCGAGAGGTGAAGAGTGTATGTGTGTGTGTGCGTGTGTGCGTACGTGTGTGAGTGTGTGTGTGAATGTGTGTGTGTGTGTGTCAGTGTGTGTGTGTCCGTTCGGCTCGCAGAGATTAGAATACGGCCGAGGCAATAAGTCCATGCCTGTCGTAAGATGCGGCTAATTGGTAGGAGTCGAGATTTGAAGAGTGTATTTGTGTGTGTGCGTGCGTGCGTGTGTGTGTGCGTGGGTGCGTGTGTGTGTGTAAGTGTGTGTGTGCCCGTTCGGCTCGCAGAGATAAGAACACGGCCGTGGCAAGAAGTCCCTGCCTGTCGTAAGAGGCGACTAATGAATAGGAGTCGAGAGGTGAAGAGTGTGTGTGTCTTTGTGTGTGTGCGTGTGTTTGTGCGTGTGTGAGTATGTGTGTGTATTTATGTGTGTGTGTCCGTTTGGCTTGCGGAGATAAGAATACGGCCGAGGCAAGAAGGCCCTCTCTCTCGTAAGGGGCGACTAATCGGTAGGAGTCGAAAGGTGAATAGTGTATGTGTGTGTGGGTGTGTGTGTGTTTGTGCGTGTATAAGTGTGTGTGTGTGTGTATGTATGTGTGTGTCCATTCGGCTCGCAGAGATTAGAATACGGCCGAGGCAAGAAGGCCATGCCTGTCTTAGGAGGCGACTAATGGATAGGAGTCGAAAGGTGTAAAGTGTATATGTGTGTATGCGCGTGTGTGCGTGCGTGTGTGTGTGTGTGTTCTTGTATGTGTGTGTGTGAGTGTGTGTGTGTCCGGTCGGCTTGCAGAGATAAGAACACAGCCGTGGCAAGAAGGCCCTGCTTGTCGTAAGAGGCGAGTAATAAGTAGGGGTCGAGAGGTGAAGAGTGTATGTGTGTGTGCGTGTGTGCGTGCGTGTGTGTGTGTGTTTGTGAGTGTGTGTGTGTGTATGTGTGTGTGTCCCTTCGGCTCACAGAGATAAGAAAACAGCCGTGGCAAGAAGGCGATGCAAATCGTACGGGGCGACTAATGGTTAGGAGTCGAGAGATGAAGAGTGGGCGACTAATAAGTAGGAGTCGAGAGGTGAAAAGTGTATGTGCGTGTACGTGTGCGTGTGCGTGTGTGCGTGTGTGCCTGTGTGCGTGTGTTTGTGTGTGCGTGTGTGTGTGTGTCCGTTCGGCTTGCAGAGATAAGAACACGGCCGTGGCAAGAAGTCCCTGCCTGTCGAAAGAGGAGAATAATGGGTAGGAGTCGAGAGGTGAAGAGTGTATGTGTGTGTGTGTGCGTGTGTGCGTGCGTGTTTAAGTGTGTGTGTATGTGAGTGTGTGAGTGTGTGTAAGTGTGTGTGTGTGCGGTCGGCTCGCAGAGATAAGAACACAGCCGTGGCAAGAAGGCCCTGCTTGTCGTAAGAGGCGAGTAATAAGTAGGGGTCGAGAGGTGAAGAGTGTATGTGTGTGTGCGTGTGTGCGTGCGTGTGTGTGTGTGTTTGTGAGTGTGTGTGTGTGTATGTGTGTGTGTCCCTTCGGCTCACAGAGATAAGAAAACAGCCGTGGCAAGAAGGCGATGCAAATCGTACGGGGCGACTAATGGTTAGGAGTCGAGAGATGAAGAGTGGGCGACTAATAAGTAGGAGTCGAGAGGTGAAAAGTGTATGTGTGTGTGCGTGTGTGCGTGTGTGTGTGCGTGTGTGAGTATGTGTGTGTGTTAGTTCGGCTTGCAGAGATAAGAACACGGCCGAGGCAAGAAGGCCCTGCCTGTCGTGAGAGACGAATAATAGGTAGGAGTCGAGAGGTAAAGAATGTATGTGTGTGTGCGTGTTTGTGTGTGTGTGAGTGTATGTGTGTGTGCGTGTGTGCGTGCGTGTGTGCGTGTGTGTGTGTGTGAGTGTGTGTGTATGTGTGTGTGTGTCCCTTCGCTCGCAGAGATAAGAAAAAAGCGGTGGCAAGAAGGCCATGCCTGTCGTAAGAAGCGACTAATGGATAGGAGTCGAGAGGTGGAGAGTGTGTGCGTGTGCGTGTGCGTGTGCGTGTGTGTGTGTGCGTGTGTGTGTGTGTGTCCGTTCGGCTCGCAGAGATAAGAATGCGTTCGTGGCAAGAAGGCCCTGCCTGTCTTAAGAGGCGACTAATGGATAGGAACGAGAGGTGGAGAGTGTGTGCGTGTGCGTGTGCGTGTGTGCGTGTGTGCGTGTGTGCCTGTGTGCGTGTGTTTGTGTGTGCGTGTGTGTGTGTCCGTTCGGCTTACAGAGATAAGAACACGGCCGTGGCAAGAAGTCCCTGCGTGTCGTAAGAGGAGAATAATGGGTAGAAGTCGAGAGGTGAATACTGTATGTGTGCTTGCGTGTGTGTGTGTGAGTGTGTGTGTGTGTCCGTTCGGCTCGCAGAGATAAGAAAACGGCCGTGGCAAGAAGTCCCTGAATGTCGAAAGAGTCGACTAATGGGTAGGAGTCGAGAGGTGAAGCGTGTATGTGTGTGTGTGTGTGTGTGTGTGTGTGTGCGAGTGTATGTATGTGTGTCCGTTCGGCTTGCAGAGATAAGAATACCTCCGTGGCAAGAAGGCCCTGCCTGTCTTAAGAGGCGACTAATGGATAGGAGTCGAGAGGTGGAGAGTGTGTGCGTGTGCGTGTGCGTGTGCGTGTGCGTGGGTGCGTGTGTGTGTGTGCGTGTGTGCGTGCGTGTGAGTGTGAGTGTATGTGTGAGTGTGTGTGTCCGTTCTGCACATAGAGATAAGAACTCGACTGTGGCAGGTAGTCCCTGCCTGTTGTAAGAGGCGACTAATGGGTAGGAGTCGAAAGGTGAAGAGTGTATGTGTGTGTGTGTGTGTGCGTGTGTGCGTCTGTTTGTGCGTGTGTGAGTGTGTGTGTGCGTGTGTGCGTGCGTGCGTGTGTGTGTGTGTTTATCCGCTCGGCTTCCAGAGATAAGAATACGGCCGGGGCAAGAAGGCCCTGCCTGTCTTAAGAGGCGGCTAATGGATAGGGGTCGAGAGGTGGAGAGTGTGTGCGTGTGCGTGTGCGTGTGCGTGGGTGCGTGTGTGTGTTCGTGTTTGCGTGCGTGTGTGTGTGAGTGTGTGTGTGTCCGTTCGGCTCGCAGAGATAAGAACACGGCCGTGGCAAGAAGTCCCTGAATGTCGTAAGAGGCGACTAATGGGTAGTAGTCGAGAGGTGAAGCGTGTATGTGTGTGTATGTGTGTGTGCGAGTGTGTATGTGTGTCCGTTTGGCTCGCAGAGATAAGAACACGGCCGTGGCAAGAAGGCCCTGCCTATCGTAAGAGGCGACTAATGGATAGGAGTCGAGAGGTGGAGACTGTATGCGTGTACGTGTGCGTGTGCGTGTGTGTGTGTGTGCCTGTGTGCGTGTGTTTGTGTGTGTGTGTGTGTGTCCGTTCGGCTTGCAGAGATAAGAACACGGCCGTGGCAAGAAGTCCCTGCCTGTCGAAAGAAGAGAATAATGGGTAGGAGTCGAGAGGTGAAGAGTGTATATGTGTGTGTGTGCGTGTGTGCGTGCGTGTTTAAGTGTGTGTGTATGTGAGTGTGTGAGTGTGTGTGAGTGTGTGTGTGTGCGGTCGGCTCGCAGAGATAAGAACACGGCCGTGGCAAGAAGTCCCTGAATGTCGTAAGAGGCGACTAATGGGTAGTAGTCGAGAGGTGAAGCGTGTATGTGTGTGTATGTGTGTGTGCGAGTGTGTATGTGTGTCCGTTTGGCTCGCAGAGATAAGAACACAGCCGTGGCAAGAAGGCCCTGCCTGTCGTAAGAGGCGAGTAATAAGTAGGAGTCGAGAGGTGAAGAGTGTATGTGTGTGTGCGTGTGTGTGTGCGTGTGTGAGTATGTGTGTGTGTTAGTTCGGCTTGCAGAAATAAGAACACGACCGAGGCAAGAAGGCCCTGCCTGTCGTAAGAGGCGACTAATAGGTAGGAGTCGAGAGGTGACGAATGTATGTGTGTGTGCGTGTGTGCGTGTTTGTGCCAGTGTGCTTGTGTTTGTGTGTGCGTGTGTGTGTGTGTCTGGTCGGCTCGCTGAAATGAGAACACGGCCGTGGCAAGGAGGCTCTGCCTGTCGTAAGAGGCGACTAATGGGTAGAAGTCGAGAGGTGAAGAGTGTATGTGTGTGTGTACGTGTGTGCGTGTGTGTGTGCGTGTGTGAGTATGTGTGTGTGTCCGTTCGGCTTGCAGAGATAAGAATACGTCCGTGGCAAGAAGTCCCTGAATGTCGTAAGAGGCGACTAATGGGTAGGAGTCGAGAGGTTAAGAGTGTATGTGTATGTGGGTGTGTGTGTGTGTTTGTGCGTGTGTAAATATGTGTGTGTATGTATGTGTGTGTCCATTCGGTTTGCAGAGATTAGAATACGGCCGAGGCAAGAAGGCCCTGCTTCTTGTAAGGGGCGACTAATAGGTAGGAGCCGAGAGGTGAATAGTGTATGTGTATGTGTGTGTGCGTGTGTGGGTGTGTGTGTGTGTTTGTGCGTGTGTGAGTGTGTGTGTGTATAAGTGTGTGTGTCCGTTCGGCTTGCAGAGATATGAATACGGCCGGGGCAATAAGGCCCTGCCTCTCGTAAGAGGCGACTAAAAGGTAGGGGTCGAGAGGTGAAGAGTGTATGTGTGTGTGTGTGTGTGTGTGTGTGTGTGTGTGTGAGTGTGTGTGTTTGTCCGCTCGGCTTGCAGATATAAGATTACGGCCGTGGCAAGAAGGCCCTGCCTGTCTTAAGAGGCGGCTAATGGATAGGAGTCGAGTGGTGGAGAGTGTGTGCGTGTGCGTGTGCGTGGGTGCGTAAGTGCGTGTGTGTGCGTGGGTGCGTAAGTGCGTGTGTGTGCGTGTGAGCGTGTGTGTATGTGTGAGTGTGTGTGTGTCCGTTCGGCTCGCAGAGATAAGAACACGGCCGTGGCAAGAAGTCCCTGAATGTCGTAAGAGGCGACTAATGGGTCGGAGTCGAGAGGTGAAGCGTGTATGTGTGTGTATGTGTGTGTGCGAGTGTGTGTGTGTGTGTCTGTTTGGCTCGCAGAGATAAGAACACGTCCGTAGCAAGAAGGCCCTGCCTGTCGTAAGAGGCGAGTAATAAGTAGGAGTCGAGAGGTGAAGAGTGTATGTGTGTGTGCGTGTGTGTGTGCGTGTGTGAGTATGTGTGTGTGTTAGTTTGGCTTGCAGAAATAAGAACACGACCGAGGCAAGAAGGCCCTGCCTATCGTAAGAGGCAACTAATAGGTAGGAGTCGAGAGGTGAAGAGTGTATGTGTGTGTGCGTGGGTGCGTGTGTGTGTGCGTGTGTGAGTAGGTGTGTGTGTCCGTTCGGCTTGCAGTGATAAGAACACGGCCAAGGCAAGAAGGCCCTGCCTGTCGTAAGAGGCGACTAATAGGTAGGAGTCGAGAGGTGAAGAATGTATGTGTGTGTGCGTGTGTGCGTGTTTGTGCCAGTGTGCTTGTGTTTGTGTGTGCGTGTGTGTGTGTGTCCGGTCGGCTCGCTGAAATGAGAACACGGCCGTGGCAAGGAGGCCCTGCCTGTCGTAAGAGGCGACTAATGGGTAGGAGTCGAGAGGTGAAGAGGGTACGTGAGTGTGTGCGTGTGTGGGTGTGTGTGTTTGTGCGTGTGTAAGTGTGTGTGTGTATGTTTCTGTGTGTCCATTCGGCTCGCAGAGATTAGAATACGGCCGAGGCAAGAAGGCCATGCCTGTCGTAAAAGGCGACTAATGGGTAGGAGTCGAGAGGTGAAGAGTGTATTTGTGTGTGTGTGTGTGTGCGTGTGTGTGCGTGTGTGCGTGCGTGTGTGTGTGAGTGTGTATGTGTCCGTTCGGCTTGCAGAGATAAGAATACGGCCGAGGATACAGGAGGAGAATACAGCCTGCCTGTCGTAAGTGGCGACTAATTGGTAGGAGTCGAGAGGTGAAAAGTGTTTTTGTGTGTGTGCGTGTGTGTGCGTGTGTGCGTGCTTGTGTGTGTAAGTGTGTATGTGTCCGTTCGGCTTGCAGAGATAAGAATACGGCCGAGGCAAGAAGGCCCTGCCTGTCGTAAGTGGCGACTAATTGGTAGGAGTCGAGAGGTGAAGAGTGTATGTGTGTGTGTGCGTGTGTGGGTGTGTGTGTTTGTGCGTGTGTAAGTGTGTGTGTGTATGTATGTGTGTGTCCATTCGGCTCGCAGACATTAGAATACGGCCGAGGCAAGAAGGCCCTGCCTGTCTTAAGAGGCGACTAATGGATATTAGTCGAGAGGTGGAGAGTGTGTGCGTGTGCGTGTACGTGTGCGTGTGTGCGTGTGTTTGTGTGTGCGTGTGTGTGTGTGTCATTTCGGCTCGCAGAGATAAGAATACGTCCGCGGCAAAAGAAGGCCCTGCCTGTCTTAAGAGGCGACTAATGGATAGGAATCGAGAGGTGGAGAATGTGTGCGTGTGCGTGTGTGCCTGTGTGCGTGTGTTTGTGTGTGCGTGTGTGTGTGTGTCCGTTCGGCTTGCAGAGATAAGAACACGGCCGTGGCAAGAAGTCCCTGCCTGTCGTAAGAGGCGACTAATGGGTAGGAGTCGAGAGGTGAAGAGGGTACGTGGGTATGTGCGTGTGTGGGTGTGTGTGTTTGTGCGTGTGTAAGTGTGTGTGTGTATGTTTCTGTGTGTCCATTCGGCTCGCAGAGATTAGAATACGGCCGAGGCAAGAAGGCCATGCCTGTCGTAAAAGGCGACTAATGGGTAGGAGTCGAGAGGTGAAGAGTGTATTTGTGTGTGTGTGTGTGTGTGTGTGTGCGTGTGTGTGCGTGTGTGCGTGCGTGTGTGTGTGAGTGTGTATGTGTCCGTTCGGCTTGCAGAGATAAGAATACGGCCGAGGCAAGAAGGCCCTGCCTGTCGTAAGTGGCGACTAATTGGTAGGAGTCGAGAGGTGAAAAGTGTTTTTGTGTGTGTACGTGTGTGTGCGTGTGTGCGTGCTTGTGTGTGTGAGTGTGTATGTGTCCGTTCGGCTTGCAGAGATAAGAATACGGCCGAGGCAAGAAGGCCCTGCCTGTCGTAACTGGCGACTAATTGGTAGGAGTCGAGAGGTGAAGAGTGTATGTGTGTGTGTGCGTGTGTGGGTGTGTGTGTTTGTGCGTGTGTAAGTGTGTGTGTGTATGTATGTGTGTGTCCATTCGGCTCGCAGACATTAGAATACGGCCGAGGCAAGAAGGCCCTGCGTGTCGTAAGTGGCGACTAATTGGTAGGAGTCGAGAGGTGAAGAGTGTGCGTGTGTGTGTGCGTGTAAGCGTGCGTGTGTGTGTGAGTGTGTGTGTATGTCCGTTCGGCTCGCAGAGATAAGAACATGGCCGTGGCAAGAAGGCCCTGCCTGTCGTAAAGGGCGACTAATGGGTAGGAGTCGAGAGGTGAAGAGTGTATGTGTGTGTGTACGTGTGTGCGTGTGTGTGTGCGTGTGTGAGAATGTGTGTGTGTCCGTTCGGCTTGCAGAGATAAGAATACGTCCGTGGCAAGAAGTCCCTGAATGTCGTAAGAGGCGACTAATGGGTAGGAGTCGAGAGGTTAAGAGTGTATGTGTGTGTGTGTGTGTGAGTGTGTGTGTGTCCGTTCGGCTTGCAGAGATAAGAACACGGCCGAGGCAAGAAGACCCTGCCTGTCGTGAGAGACGACTAATAGGTAGGAGTCGAGAGGTGAAGAATGTATGTGTGTGTGCGTATGTGCGTGTTTGTGTGTGTGAGTGTATGTGTGTGTGCGTGTGTGCGTGCGTGTGTGCGTGTGTGTGTGTGAGTGTGTGTGTTTATGTGTGTGTCCGTTCGGCTTGCAGAGATAAGAACACGGCCGTGGCAAGAAGTCCCTGCCTGTCGTAAGAGGAGAATAATGGGTAGGAGTCGAGAGGTGAAGAGTGTGTGCGTGTGCGTGTGCGTGTGCGTGTGTGTGTGTGCGTGTTTGTGTGTGTCCGTTCGGCTTGCAGAGATAAGAACACGGCCGTGGCAAGAAGTCCCTGCCTGTCGTAAGAGGAGAATAATGGGTAGGAGTCGAGAGGTGAAGAGTGTATGTGTGTGTGTGCGTGTGTGCGTACGTGTGTGAGTGAGTGTGTGAATGTGTGTGTGTGTGTCAGTGTGTGTGTGTCCGGTCGGCTCGCAGAGATAATAACACGGCCGTGGCAAGAAGTCCCTGCCTGTCGTAAGAGGCGACTAATGAATAGGAGTCGAGAGGTGGAGAGTGTATGTGTCTTTGTGTGTGTGCGTGTGTTTTTGCGTGTGTGAGTATGTGTGTGTATTTGTGTGTGTGTGTCCGTTTGGCTTGCAGAGATAAGAATACGGCCGAGGCAAGAAGACCCTGCCTGTCGTAAGAGGCGACTAATGGGTAGGAGTCGAGAGGTGGAGAGTGTGTGCGTGTGCGTGTGCGTGTGCGTGTGTGTGTATGCGTGTGTGTGTGTCCGTTCGGCTTGCAGAGATAAGAACACGGCCGTGGCAAGAAGTCCCTGCCTGTCGTAATAGGAGAATAATCGGTAGGAGTCGAGAGGTGAAGAGTGTATGTGTGTGTGTGCGTGTGTGCGTACGTGTGTGAGTGTGTGTGTGAATGTGTGTGTGTGTGTGTCAGTGTGTGTGTGTCCGTTCGGCTCGCAGAGATTAGAATACGGCCGAGGCAATAAGTCCATGCCTGTCGTAAGATGCGGCTAATTGGTAGGAGTCGAGATTTGAAGAGTGTATTTGTGTGTGTGCGTGCGTGCGTGTGTGTGTGCGTGGGTGCGTGTGTGTGTGTAAGTGTGTGTGTGCCCGTTCGGCTCGCAGAGATAAGAACACGGCCGTGGCAAGAAGTCCCTGCCTGTCGTAAGAGGCGACTAATGAATAGGAGTCGAGAGGTGAAGAGTGTGTGTGTCTTTGTGTGTGTGCGTGTGTTTGTGCGTGTGTGAGTATGTGTGTGTATTTATGTGTGTGTGTCCGTTTGGCTTGCGGAGATAAGAATACGGCCGAGGCAAGAAGGCCCTCTCTCTCGTAAGGGGCGACTAATCGGTAGGAGTCGAAAGGTGAATAGTGTATGTGTGTGTGGGTGTGTGTGTGTTTGTGCGTGTGTAAGTGTGTGTGTGTGTGTATGTATGTGTGTGTCCATTCGGCTCGCAGAGATTAGAATACGGCCGAGGCAAGAAGGCCATGCCTGTCTTAGGAGGCGACTAATGGATAGGAGTCGAAAGGTGGAAAGTGTATATGTGTGTATGCGCGTGTGTGCGTGCGTGTGTGTGTGTGTGTTCTTGTATGTGTGTGTGTGAGTGTGTGTGTGTCCGGTCGGCTTGCAGAGATAAGAACACGACCGTGGCAAGAAGTCCCTGCCGTTCGAAAGATAAGAATGATGGGTAGGAGTCGAGAGGTGAAGAGTGTATATGTGTGTGTGCGCGTGTGTGCGTGTGTGTGCGTGTGTGAGTGTGTGTGTATGTGTGTGTGTCCGTCTGGCTTGCAGAGGTAAGAATACGGCCAAGGCAAGAAGACCCTGCCAGTTGTAAGGGGCGACTAATAGGTAGGAGTCGAGAGGTGAAGAGTGTATGTGTGTGTGCGCGTGTGTGCGTGCGTGTGTGTGTGTGTGTGTTCTTGTATGTGTGTGTGTGAGTGTGTGTGTGTCCGGTCGGCTCGCAGAGATAAAAACATGGCCGTGGCAGGAAGGCCCTGCCTGTCGTAAGAGGCGACTAATGGGTAGGAGTCGAGAGGTGAAGAGTGTATGTGTGTGTGTGTGCGTGTGTGCGTGTGTGTGCGTGTGTGAGTGTGTGTGTATGTGTGTGTGTCCGTCTGGCTTGCAGAGGTAAGAATACGGCCAAGGCAAGAAGACCCTGCCAGTTGTAAGGGGCGACTAATAGGTAGGAGTCGAGAGGTGAAGAGTGTATGTGTGTGTGAGTGTGTGTGTGTGTGCGTGTGTGAGTGTGTGTGTGTATTTGTGTGTGTGAGTGTGTGTGTCCAGTCGGCTCGCAGAGATAAGAACACGGCCGTGGCAAGAAGGCCCTGCCTGTCGTAAGAGGCGACTAATGGGTAGGAGTCGAGTGGTGAAGAGTGTATATGTGTGTGCGTATGTGCGTGTGTGTGCGTGTGAGAGTGTGTGTGTATGTGTGTGTGTCCGTTTGGCTGGCAGAGATAAGAGCACGACCGAGGCAAGAAGGCCCTGCCTATCGTAAGAGGCGATTAATAGGTAGGAGTCAAGAGGTGAAGAGTGTATGTGTGTGTGTGCGTGTGTGCGTGTGTGTGTGAGTATGTGTGTGTGTATGTGTGTGTGTATGTGTGTGTGTATCCCTTCGGCTCGCAGAGATAAGAATACGTCCGTGGCAAGAAGGTCATGCCTTCTGTAAGGAGCGACTAATGGGTAGGAGTCGAGAGGTGAAGCGTGTATGTGTGTGTGTGTGTGTGTGTGCAAGTGTGTGTGTGTGTGTCCGTTCGGCTCGCAGAGATAGGTATACGTCCGTGGCAAGAAGGCCCTGCCTGTCTT
>NW_027311885.1:635000-717500 GCF_040954645.1 Diabrotica undecimpunctata
GTGTATGAGTGTGTGTGTCCGTTCGGCTTGCAGAGATAAGAATACGGCCGTGGCAAGAAGGCCATGCTTGCTGTAAGGAGCGACTAACTGGTAGGAGTCGAGAGGTTTAGAGTGTATGTGTGTGTGCGTGTGTGCGTGTATGTGTGTTTGTGCGTGTGTGAGTGTGTGTGTATGAGTGTGTGTGTCCGTTCGGCTTGCAGAGATATGAATACGGCGGGGGCAAGAAGGCCCTGCCTCTCGTAAGAGGCGACTAAAAGGTAGGGGTCGAGAGGTGAAGAGTGTATGTGTGTGTGTGTGTGTGTGTGTGTGTGTGTGTGTGTGTGTGTGTGTGTGTGTGAGTGTGTGTGTTTGTCCGCTCGGCTCGCAGAGATAAGATTACGGCCGTGGCAAGAAGGCCCTGCCTGTCTTAAGAGGCGGCTAATGGATAGGAGTCGAGAGTTGGAGAGTGTGTGCGCGTGCGTGTGCGTGTGCGTGGGTGCGTGTGTGTGCGTGTGTGCGTGTGTGTGTGTGAGTGTGTGTGTTTGTTCGGCTCGCAGAGATAAGAACACGGCCGTGGCAAGAAGTCCCTGAATGTCGTAAGAGGTGACTAATGGGTAGGAGTCGAGAGGTGAAGCGTGTATGTGTGTGTATGTGTGTGTGCGAGTGTGTGTGTGTGTGTGTGTGTGTCCGTTTGGCTCGCAGAGATAAGAACACGTCCGTAGCAAGAAGGCCCTGCCTGTCGTAAGAGGCGACTAATGGATAGGAGTCGAGAGGTGGAGAGTGTGTGCGTGTACGTGTGCGTGCGTGTTTAAGTGTGTGTGTATGTGAGTGTGTGAGTGTGTGTGAGTGTGTGTGTGTGTGTGCGGTCGGCTCGCAGAGATAAGAACACAGCCGTGGCAAGAAGGCCCTGCCTGTCGTAAGAGGCGAGTAATAAGTAGGAGTCGAGAGGTGAAGAGTGTATGTGTGTGTGTGCGTGTGTGCGTGTGTGTTTGCGTGTGTGAGTATGTGTGTGTGTTAGTTCGGCTTGCAGAAATAAGAACACGACTGAGGCAAGAAGGCCCTGCCTATCGTAAGAGGCGACTAATAGGTAGGAGTCGAGAGGTGAAGAGTGTATGTTTGTGTGCGTGTGTGCGTGTGTGTGTGCGTGTGTGAGTATGTGTGTGTGTCCGTTCGGCTTGCAGTGATAAGAACACGGCCAAGGCAAGAAGGCCCTGCCTATCGTAAGAGGCGACTAATAGGTAGGAGTCGAGAGGTGAAGAATGTATGTGTGTGTGCGTGTTTGTGTGTGTGTGAGTGTATGTGTGTGTGCGTGTGTGCGTGCGTGTGTGTGTGTGTTTGTGAGTGTGTGTGTATGTATGTGTGTGTGTCCTTTCGGCTCGCAGAGATAAGAAAACAGCCGTGGCAAGAAAGCGATGCAAATCGTACGGGGCGACTAATGGATAGGAGTCGAGAGGCGAAGAGTGGGCGACTAATAAGTAGGAGTCGAGAGGTGAAGAGTGTATGTGTGTGGGTGCGTGTGTGCGTGTGTGTGTGCGTGTGTGAGTATGTGTGTGTGTCCGTTCGGCTTGCAGAGATAAGAACACGACCGTGGCAAGAAGTCCCTGCCTTTCGAAAGAGAAGAATAATGGGTAGGAGTCGAGAGGTGAAGAGTGTATATGTGTGTGTGCGCGTGTGTGCGTGCGTGTGTGTGTGTGTTCTTGTATGTGTGTGTGTGAGTGTGTTTGTGTCCGGTCGGCTAGCAGAGATAAGAACATGGCCGTGGCAGGAAGACCCTGCCAGTTGTAAGGGGCGACTAATAGGTAGGAGTCGAGAGGTGAAGAGTGTATGTGTGTGTTCGTGTGTGCGTGTGTGTGTGCGTGTGTGAGTATGTGTGTGTGTCCGTTCGGCTTGCAGAGATAAGAACACGGCCGTGGCAAGAAGTCCTGCCTGTCGTAAGAGGAGAATAATGGGTAGGAGTCGAGAGGTGAAGAGTGTATGTGTGTGTGTTTGTGTGTTCGTGTGTGCGTGTGTGGGCTTGTGTGAGTGTGTGTGTATGTGTGTGTGTCCGTTTGGCTTGGAGAGATAAGAATACGGCCGAGGCCAGAAGGCCCTGCCTCTTGTAAGGGTCGACTTATAAGTAGGAGTCGAGAGGTGAAGAGTGTATCTGTGTGTGTGCGTGTGTGCGTGTGTGTGTGCGTGTGTGTGCGCGTGTGTGAGTATGTGTGTGTGTTAGTTAGGCTTGCAGAGATGAGAACACGACCGCGGCAAGAAGGCCCTGCTTGTCGTAAGAGGCGACTAATAGGTAGGAGTCGAGAGGTGAAGAGTGTGTGCGTGTACGTGTGCGTGTGCGTGTGTATGCGTGTGTGCGTGCGTGTGTGTGTGAGTGTGTGTGTGTCCGTTCGGCTTGCAGAGATAAGAATACGGCCAAGGCAAGAAGGCCCTGCCTGTCGTAAGTGGCGACTAATTGGTAGGAGTCGAGAGGTGAAGAGTGTATGTGTGTGTGTGCGTGTGTGCGTGTGTGTGTGCGTGTGTGAGTGTGTGTGTCCGGTCAGCTCGCAGTGATAAGGACACGGTGGTGACAAGAAGGCCCTGCCTGTCGTAAGCGGCGACTAATGCGTAGGAGTCGAGAGGTGAAGAGTGTATGTGTGTAAGTGCGTGTGTGCGTGTGTGTGCGTGTGTGAGTGTGTGTGTGTGTCCGGTCGGCTCGCAGAGATAAGAACACGGCCGTGGCAAGAAGGCCCTGCCTGTCGTAAGAGGCGACTAATGGGTAGGAGTCGAGAGGTGAAGAGTGTATGTGTGTGTGTGCGTGTGTGCGTGCGTGTGTGAGTGTGTGTGTGTGTATGTGTGTGTCAGTGTGGTGTGTGTCCGGTCGGCTCGCAGAGATGAGAACACGGCCGTGGCAAGAAGGCACTGCCTGTCGTTAAGAGGCGACTAATGGGTAGGAGTCGAGAGGTGAAGAGTGTATGTGTGTGTGTGTGTGTGCGTGTGTGCGTGTGTGTGCGTGTGTGTGTGTGTATGTGTGTGTGTCTGTTTGGCTTGCAGAGATAAGAATACGGCCGAGGCAAGAAGGACCAGCCTCTTGTAAAGGGCGACTAATAAGTAGGAGTCGAGAGGTGAAGAGTGTATGTGTGTATGCGTGTGTGCGTGTGTGTGCGTGTGTGTGCGTGTGTGAATATGTGTGTGTGTTAGTTCGGCTTGCAGAGATAAGAGCACGACCGAGGCAAGAAGGCCCTGCCTATCGTAAGAGGCGACTAATAGGTAGGAGTCGAGAGGTGAAGAGTGTATATGTGTGTGTGCGTGTGTGCGTGTGTGTGCGTGTGTGCGTGCGTGTGTGTGTGAGTGTGTGTGTCCGTTCTGCTTGCATAGATAAGAATACGGCCGAGGCAAGAAGGCCCTGCCTGTCGTAAGTGGCGACTAATTGGTAGGAGTCGAGAGGTGAAGAGTGTATGTGTGTGTGTGCGTGTGTGCGTGTGTGTGCGTGTGTGCGTGCGTGTGTGCGTGAGTGTGTGTGTGTCCGTTCGGCTTGCAGAGATAAGAATACGGCCGAGGCAAGAAGGCCCTGCGTGTCGTAAGTGGCGACTAATGGGTAGGAGTCGAGAGGTGAAGAGTGTATTTGTGTTTGTGTGTGTGCGTGTGTGTGCGTGTGTGCGTGCGTGTGTGTGCGAGTGTGTGTGTGTCCGTTCGGCTTGCAGAGATAAGAATACGGCCGAGGCAAGAAGGCCCTGCCTGTCGTAAGTGGCGACTAATTGATAGGAGTCGAGAGGTGAAGAGTTTATGTGTGTGTGTGTGTGTGTGTGTGTGTGCGTGTGTGTGCGTGTGTAAGTGTGTGTATGTGTGTGTGTGTCTGTTTGGCTTGCAGAGATAAGAATACGGCCGACGCAAGAAGGCCCTCTCTCTTGTAAGGGGCGACTAATAGGTAGGAGTCGAAAGGTGAATAGTGTATGTGTGTGTGTTTGTGTGTGTGTGTGCGTGTGTGGGTTTGTGTGTGTTTGTGCGTGTGTAAGTGTGTGTGTGTGTATGTATGTGTGTGTCCACTCGGCTCGCAGAGATTAGAATACGGCCGAGGCAAGAAGGCCATGCCTGTCGTAAGAGGCAACTAATGGGTAGGAGTCGAGAGGTGAAAAGTGTTTTTGTGTGTGTGCGTGTGTGTGCGTGTGTGCGTGCTTGTGTGTATGAGTGTGTATGTGTCCGTTCGGCTTGCAGAAATAAGAATACGGCCGAGGCAAGAAGGCCCTGCCTGTCGTAAGTTGCGACTAATTGGTAGGAGTCGAGAGGTGAAGAGTTTATGTGTGTGTGTGCGTGTGTGCGTGTGTGTGTGCGTGTGTGAGTGTGTGTGTGTGTCCGGTCGGCTCGCAGAGATAAGAACACGGCCGTGGCAAGAAGGCCCTGCCTGTCGTAAGAGGCGACTAATATGTAGGAGTCGAGAGGTGAAGAGTGTATGTGTGTAAGTGCGTGTGTGCGTGTGTGTGCGTGTGTGAGTGTGTGTGTGTGTGTCCGGTCAGCTCGCAGAGATAAGAACACGGCCGTGGCAAGAAGGCTCTGCCTGTCGTAAGAGGCGACTAATGGATAGGAGTCGAGAGGTGGAGAGTGTGTGCGGGTGCGTGTGCGTGTGCGTGTGTGTGTGTGTGCGTGTGTGTGTGTGTCCGTTTGGCTTGCAGAGATAAGAACACGGCCGTGGCAAGAAGTCCCTGCCTGTCGTAAGAGGAGAATAATGGGTGGGAGTCGAGAGGTGAAGAGTGTATGTGTGTGTGTGCGTTTGTGCGTGCGTGTGTGAGTGTGTGTGTGTATGTGTGTGTCAGTGTGTGTGTGTGTCCGGTCGGCTCGCAAAGATAAGACCACGGCCGTGGCAAGAAGGCACTGCCTGTCGTTAAGAGGCGACTAATGGGTAGGAGTCGAGAGGTGAAGAGGGTATGTGTGTGTGTGCGTGTGTGCGTATGTGTGCGTGTGTGAGTATGTGTGTGTGTTAGTTCGGCTTGCAGAGATAAGAGCACGACCGAGGCAAGAAGGCCCTGCCTATCGTAAGAGGCGACTAATAGGTAGGAGTCGAGAGATGAAGAGTGTATGTGTGTGTGTGCGTGTGTGCGTGTGTGTGTGCGTGTGTAAGTGTATGCGTGTGCGTGTGTGCGTTCGTGTGTGCGTGTGTGTGTGCGTGTGTGCGTGCGTGTTTGCGCATGTGTGTGTGTTTGTGTGTGTGTGTGTGTGTGTGTGTGTGTGTATGTGTGTGTGTGTCCCTTCGGCTCGCAGAGATAAAAATACAGCCGTGACAAGAAGGCCATGCTTGCTGTAAGGAGCGACTAATTGGTAGGAGTCGAGAGGTGAAGCGTGCATGTGTGTGTGTGTGTGTGCAAGTGTGTGTGTGTGTGTCCGTTCGGCTCGCAGAGATAGGAATACGTCTGTGGCAAGAAGGCCCTGCCTGTCTTAAGAGGCGTCTAATGGATAGGAGTCGAGAGGTGGAGAGTGTGTGCGTGTGCGTGTGTTTGTGTGTGCGTGTGTGTGTGTGTCCGTTCGGCTTGCAGAGATAAGAACACCGCCGTGGCAAGAAGGCCCTGCCTGTCGTAAGAGGCGACTAATGGGTAGGAGTCGAGAGGTGAAGAGTGTATGTGTGTGTGAGTGTGCGTGTGTGTGTGTGTGTGTGAATGTGTGTGTGTATTTGTGTGTGTGAGTGTGTATGTCCAGTCGGCTCGCAGAGATAAGAACACGGCCGTGGCAAGAAGGCCCTGCCTGTCGTAAGAGGCGTGTGCGTGTGTGTGCGTGTGTAAGTGTGTGTGTATGTGTGTGTGTCTGTTTGGCTTGCAGAGATACGAATACGGCCGAGGCAAGAAGGCCCTGCCTCTTGTATGGGGCGACTAATAGGTAGGAGTCGAGAGGTGAATAGTGTATGTGTGTGTGCGTGTGTGGGTGTGTGTGTGTTTGTGCGTGTGTAAGTGTGTGTGTATGTATGTGTGTGTCCATTCGGCTCGCAGAGATTAGAATACGGCCGAGGCAAGAAGGCCATGCCTGTCGTAAGAGGCGACTAATGGGTAGGAGTCGAGGGGTGAAGAGTGTATTTGTGTGTGTGTGTGTGTGCGTGTGTGTGCGTGTGTGCGTGTGTGTGCGTGTGTGAGTGTGTGTGTGTATTTGTGTGTGTGAGTGTGTGTGTCCGGTCGGCTCGCAGAGATAAGAACACGTCCGTGCCAAGAAGGCCCTGCCTGTCGTAAGCGGCGACTAATGGGTAGAAGTCGAGAGGTGAAGAGTGTATGTGTGTGTGTGCGTGCGTGCGTGTGTGTGCTTGTGTGAGTGTGGGTGTGTGTCCGGTCGGCTCGCAGAGATAAGAACACGGCCGTGGCAAGAAGTTCCTGCCTGTCGTAAGAGGAGAATAATGAGTAGGAGTCGAGAGGTGAATAGCGTATGTGTGTGTGTGTGTGCGTGTGTGTGTGAGTGTGTGTGTGTGTCCGTTCGGCTTGCAGAGATAAGAATACGTCCGTAGCAAACAGTCCTTGCCTGTCTTAAGAGGCGACTAACGAATAGGAGTCGAAAGGTAGAGAGTGTGTGCGTGTGCGTGTGCCTGTGCGTGTGTGCGTTCGGCTTGCAGAGATAAGAACACGACCGTGGCAAGAAGTCCCTGCCTTTCGAAAGAGAAGAATAATGGGTAGGAGTCGAGAGGTGAAGAGTGTATATGTGTGTGTGCGCGTATGTGCGTGCGTGTGTGTGTGTTCTTGTATGTGTGTGTGTGAGTGTGTGTGTGTCCGGTCGGCTCGCAGAGATAAGAACATGGCCGTGGCAGGAAGTCCCTGCCTGTCGTAAGAGGCGACTAATGGGTAGGAGTAGAGAGGTGAAGAGTGTATGTGTGTGTGTGCGTGTGTGCGTGTGTGTGTGCGTGTGTGAGTGTGTGTATGTGTGTGTGTCCGCCTGGCTTGCAGAGGTAAGAATACGGCCAAGGCAAGAAGACCCCGCCAGTTGTAAGGGGCGACTAATAGGTAGGAGTCGAGAGGTGAAGAGTGTATGTGTGTGTGTGCGTGTGTGCGTGTGTGTGTGCGTGTCTGAGTATGTGTGTGTGTCCGTTTGGCTTGCAGAGACAAGAACACGGCCGTGGCAAGAAGTCACTGCCTGTCGTAAGAGGAGAATAATGGGTAGGAGTCGAGAGGTGAAGAGTGTATGTGTGTGTGTGTGCGTGTGTGGGCGTGTGTGAGTGTATGTGTATGTGTGTGTGTCCGTTTGGCTTGCAGAGATAAAAATACGGCCAAGGCCAGAAGGCCCTGCTTCTTGTAAGGGTCGACTAATAAGTAGGAGTCGAGAGGTGAAGAGTGTATGTGTGTGTGCGTGTGTGCGTGTGTGTGCGTGTGTGTGTGCGTGTGTGAGTATGTGTGTGTGTTAGTTTGGCTTGCAGAGATAAGAATACGGCCGTGGCAAGAAGGCCATGCTTGCTGTAAGGAGCGACTAATTGGTAGGAGTCGAGAGGTTTAGAGTGTATGTGTGTGTGCGTGTGTGCGTGTGTGCGTGTATGTGTGTTTGTGCGTGTGTGAGTGTGTGTGTATGAGTGTGTGTGTCCGTTCGGCTTGCAGAGATATGAATACGGCCGGGGCAAGAAGGCCCTGCCTCTCGTAAGAGGCGACTAAAAGGTAGGGGTCGAGAGGTGAAGAGTGTATGTGTGTGTGTGTGTGTGTGTGTGTGTGTGTGCGATTGTGTGTGTTTGTCCGCTCGGCTCGCAGAGATAAGATTACGGCCGTGGCAAGAAGGCCCTGCCTGTCTTAAGAGGCGGCTAATGGATAGGAGTCGAGAGTTAGAGAGTGTGTGCGCGTGCGTGTGCGTGTGCGTGGGTGCGTGTGTGTGCGTGTTTGCGTGTGTGTGTGTGAGTGTGTGTGTTCGTTCGGCTCGCAGAGATAAGAACACGGCCGTGGCAAGAAGTCCCTGAATGTCGTAAGAGGTGACTAATGGGTAGGAGTCGAGAGGTGAAGCGTGTATGTGTGTGTATGTGTGTGTGCGAGTGTGTGTGTGTGTGTGTGTCCGTTTGGCTCGCAGAGATAAGAACACGTCCGTAGCAAGAAGGCCCTGCCTGTCGTAAGAGGCGACTAATGGATAGGAGTCGAGAGGTGGAGAGTGTGTGCGTGTACGTGTGCGTGCGTGTTTAGGTGTGTGTGTATGTGAGTGTGTGAGTGTGTGTGAGTGTGTGTGTGTGTGCGGTCGGCTCGCAGAGATAAGAACACAGCCGTGGCAAGAAGGCCCTGCCTGTCGTAAGAGGCGAGTAATAAGTAGGAGTCGAGAGGTGAAGAGTGTATGTGTGTGTGTGCGTGTGTGCGTGTGTGTTTGCGTGTGTGAGTATGTGTGTGTGTTAGTTCGGCTTGCAGAAATAAGAACACGACTGAGGCAAGAAGGCACTGCCTATCGTAAGAGGCGACTAATAGGTAGGAGTCGAGAGGTGAAGCGTGTATGTGTGTGTATGTGTGTGTGCGAGTGTGTGTGTGTGTGTGTGTGTCCGTTTGGCTCGCAGAGATAAGAACACGTCCGTAGCAAGAAGGCCCTGCCTGTCGTAAGAGGCGACTAATGGATAGGAGTCGAGAGGTGGAGAGTGTGTGCGTGTACGTGTGCGTGCGTGTTTAGGTGTGTGTGTATGTGAGTGTGTGAGTGTGTGTGAGTGTGTGTGAGTGTGTGTGTGTGTGCGGTCGGCTCGCAGAGATAAGAACACAGCCGTGGCAAGAAGGCCCTGCCTGTCGTAAGAGGCGAGTAATAAGTAGGAGTCGAGAGGTGAAGAGTGTATGTGTGTGTGTGCGTGTGTGCGTGTGTGTTTGCGTGTGTGAGTATGTGTGTGTGTTAGTTCGGCTTGCAGAAATAAGAACACGACTGAGGCAAGAAGGCACTGCCTATCGTAAGAGGCGACTAATAGGTAGGAGTCGAGAGGTGAAGAGTGTATGTTTGTGTGCGTGTGTGCGTGTGTGTGTGCGTGTGCGAGTATGTGTGTGTGTGTTTGTGAGTGTGTGTGTATGTATGTGTGTGTGTCCTTTCGGCTCGCAGAGATAAGAAAACAGCCGTGGCAAGAAAGCGATGCAAATCGTACGGGGCGACTAATGGATAGGAGTCGAGAGGCGAAGAGTGGGCGAATAATAAGTAGGAGTCGAGAGGTGAAGAGTGTATATGTGTGTGTGCGCGTGTGTGCGTGCGTGTGTGTGTGTGTTCTTGTATGTGTGTGTGTGAGTGTGTTTGTGTCCGGTCGGCTCGCAGAGATAAGAACATGGCCGTGGCAGGAAGGCCCTGCCTGTCGTAAGAGGCGACTAATGGGTAGGAGTAGAGAGGTGAAGAGTGTATGTGTGTGTGTGCGTGTGTGTGTGCGTGTGTGAGTGTGTGTGTATGTGTTTGTGTCCGTCTGGCTTGCAGAGGTAAGAATACGGCCAAGGCAAGAAGACCCTGCCAGTTGTAAGGGGCGACTAATAGGTAGGAGTCGAGAGGTGAAGAGTGTATGTGTGTGTTCGTGTGTGCGTGTGTGTGTGCGTGTGTGAGTATGTGTGTGTGTCCGTCCGGCTTGCAGAGATAAGAACACGGCCGTGGCAAGAAGTCCCTGCCTGTCGTAAGAGGAGAATAATGGGTAGGAGTCGAGAGGTGAAGAGTGTATGTGTGTGTGTTTGTGTGTTCGTGTGTGTGTGTGTGGGCTTGTGTGAGTGTGTGTGTATGTGTGTGTGTCCGTTTGGCTTGGAGAGATAAGAATACGGCCGAGGCCAGAAGGCCCTGCCTCTTGTAAGGGTCGACTTATAAGTAGGAGTCGAGAGGTGAAGAGTGTATGTGTGTGTGCGTGTGTGCGTGTATGTGTGTTTGTGCGTGTGTGAGTGTGTGTGTATGAGTGCGTGTGTCCGTTCGGCTTGCAGAGATATGAATACGGCCGGGGCAAGAAGGCCCTGCCTCTCGTAAGAGGCGACTAAAAGGTAGGGGTCGAGAGGTGAAGAGTGTATGTGTGTGTGTGTGTGAGTGTGTGTGTTTGTCCGCTCGGCTCGCAGAGATAAGATTACGGCCATGGCAAGAAGTCCCTGAATGTCGTAAGAGGCGGCTAATTAATAGGAGTCGAGAGTTGGAGAGTGTGTGCGCGTGCGTGTGCGTGTGCGTGGGTGCGTGTGTGTGCGTGTGTGCGTGTGTGTGTGTGAGTGTGTGTGTGTGAGTGTCCGTTTGCCTCGCAGAGATAAGAACACGTCTGTAGCAAGAAGGCCCTGCCTGTCGTAAGAGGCACTAATGGATAGGAGTCGAGAGGGGGAGAGTGTGTGCGTGTACGTGTGCGTGCGTGTTTAAGTGTGTGTGTATGTGAGTGTGTGAGTGTGTGTGAGTGTGTGTGTGTGTGCGGTCGGCTCGCAGAGATAAGAACACAGCCGTGGCAAGAAGGCCCTGCCTGTCGTAAGAGGCGAGTAATAAGTAGGAGTCGAGAGGTGAAGAGTGTATATGTGTGTGCGTGTGTACGTGTGTGTGTGCGTGTGTGAGTATGTGTGTGTGTTAGTTCGGCTTGCAGAAATAAGAACACGACTGAGGCAAGAAGGCCCTGCCTATGAAGAGTGTATGTGTGTGTGTGCGTGTGTGCGTGTTTGTGTGTGTGTGAGAGTATGTGTGTGTGCGTGTGTGCGTGCGTGTGTGTGTGTGTGTGTTTGTGAGTGTGTGTGTGTGTGTGTGTATGTGTATGTGTCCCTTCGGCTTGCAAAAATTAGAAAACAGCCGTGGCAAGAAGGCGATGCAAATCGTACGGGGCGACTAATGGGTAGGAGTCGAGAGGTGAAGAGTGGGCGACTAATAAGTAGGAGTCGAGAGGTGAAGAGTGTATGTGTGTGTGTGCGTGTGTGCGTGTGTGTGTGCGTGTGTGAGTATGTGTGTGTCCGTTCGGCTTGCAGAGATAAGAACACGGTCAAGGCAAGAAGGCCCTGCCTGTAGTAAGAGGCGACTAATAGGTAGGAGTCGAGAGGTGAAGAATGTATGTGTGTGTGCGTGTGTGCGTGTGTGTGTGTGTGAGTGTATGTGTGTGTGCGTGTGTGCGTGCGTGTGTGCGTGTGTGAGTATGTGTGTGTGTGTCCGTTCGTCTTGCAGAGATAAGAACACGGCCGAGGCAAGAAGGCCCTGCCTGTCGTGAGAGGCGACTAATAGGTAGGATTAGAGAGGTGAAGAATGTATGTGTGTGTGCGTGTGTGCGAGTTTGTGTGTGTGTGAGTAAATGTGTGTGTGCGTGTGTGCGTGCGTGTGTGCGTGTGTGTGTGTGAGTGTGTGTGTGTATGTGTGTGTGTGTGTCCCATCGCTCGCAGAGATAAGAAAAAAGCGGTGGCAAGAAGGCCATGCCTGTCGTAAGAGGCGACTAATAGGTAGGAGTCGAGAGGTGAATAATGTATGTGTCTGTGCGTGTTTGTGTGTGTGTGAGTGTATGTGTGTGTGCGTGTGTGCGTGCGTGTGTGTGTGTGTGTTTGTGAGTGTGTGTGTATGTATGTGTGTGTGTCCTTTCGGCTCGCAGAGATAAGAAAACAGCCGTGGCAAGAAAGCGATGCAAATCGTACGGGGCGACTAATGGATAGGAGTCGAGAGGCGAAGAGTGGGCGAATAATAAGTAGGAGTCGAGAGGTGAAGAGTGTATGTGTGTGGGTGCGTGTGTGCGTGTGTGTGTGCGTGTGTGAGTATGTGTGTGTGTCCGTTCGGCTTGCAGAGATAAGAACACGACCGTGGCAAGAAGTCCCTGCCTTTCGAAAGAGAAGAATAATGGGTAGGAGTCGAGAGGTGAAGAGTGTATATGTGTGTGTGCGCGGGTGTGCGTGCGTGTGTGTGTGTGTTCTTGTATGTGTGTGTGTGAGTGTTTTGTGTCCGGTCGGCTCGCAGAGATAAGAACATGGCCGTGGCAGGAAGGCCCTGCCTGTCGTAAGAGGCGACTAATGGGTAGGAGTAGAGAGGTGAAGAGTGTATGTGTGTGTGTGCGTGTGTGTGTGCGTGTGTGAGTGTGTGTGTATGTGTGTGTGTCCGTCTGGCTTGCAGAGGTAAGAATACGGCCAAGGCAAGAAGACCCTGCCAGTTGTAAGGGGCGACTAATAGGTAGGAGTCGAGAGGTGAAGAGTGTATGTGTGTGTTCGTGTGTGCGTGTGTGTGTGCGTGTGTGAGTATGTGTGTGTGTCCGTCCGGCTTGCAGAGATAAGAACACGGCCGTGGCAAGAAATCCCTGCCTGTCGTAAGAGGAGAATAATGGGTAGGAGTCGAGAGGTGAAGAGTGTATGTGTGTGTGTTTGTGTGTTCGTGTGTGCGTGTGTGGGCTTGTGTGAGTGTGTGTGTATGTGTGTGTGTCCGTTTGGCTTGGAGAGATAAGAATACGGCCGAGGCCAGAAGGCCCTGCCTCTTGTAAGGGTCGACTTATAAGTAGGAGTCGAGAGGTGAAGAGTGTATCTGTGTGTGTGCGTGTGTGCGTGTGTGTGTGCGTGTGTGTGCGCGTGTGTGAGTATGTGTGTGTGTTAGTTAGGCTTGCAGAGATGAGAACACGACCGCGGCAAGAAGGCCCTGCTTATCGTAAGAGGCGACTAAAAGGTAGGAGTCGAGAGGTGAAGAGTGTATGTGTGTGTCAGTGTGTGCGTGTGTGTGTGTGTTTGTGCGTGTGTGAGTGTGTGTGTATGAGTGTGTGTGTCTGTTCGGCTTGCAGAGATAAGAATACGGCCGTGGCAAGAAGGCCATGCTTGCTGTAAGCAGCGACTAATTGGTAGGAGTCGAGAGGTGAAGAGTGTATGTGTGTGTGCGTGTGTGCGTGTATGTGTGTTTGTGCGTGTGTGAGTGTGTGTGTATGAGTGTGTGTGTCCGTTCGGCTTGCAGAGATATGAATACGGCCGGGGCAAGAAGGCCCTGCCTCTCGTAAGAGGCGACTAAAAGGTAGGGGTCGAGAGGTGAAGAGTGTATGTGTGTGTGTGTGTGTGAGTGTGTGTGTTTGTCCGCTCGGCTCGCAGAGATAAGATTACGGCCATGGCAAGAAGTCCCTGAATGTCGTAAGAGGCGGCTAATTAATAGGAGTCGAGAGTTGGAGAGTGTGTGCGCGTGCGTGTGCGTGTGCGTGGGTGCGTGTGTGTGCGTGTGTGCGTGTGTGTGTGTGTGAGTGTGTGTGTGTCCGTTCGGCTCGCAGAGATAAGAACACAACCGTGGCAAGAAGTCCCTGAATGTCGTAAGAGGCGACTAATGGGTAGGAGTCGAGAGGTGAAGCGTGTATGTGTGTGTGTATGTGTGTGTGCGAGTGTGTGTGTGTGAGTGTCCGTTTGCCTCGCAGAGATAAGAACACGTCTGTAGCAAGAAGGCCCTGCCTGTCGTAAGAGGCACTAATGGATAGGAGTCGAGAGGGGGAGAGTGTGTGCGTGTACGTGTGCGTGCGTGTTTAAGTGTGTGTGTATGTGAGTGTGTGAGTGTGTGTGAGTGTGTGTGTGTGTGTGTGCGGTCGGCTCGCAGAGATAAGAACACAGCCGTGGCAAGAAGGCCCTGCCTGTCGTAAGAGGCGAGTAATAAGTAGGAGTCGAGAGGTGAAGAGTGTATGTGTGTGTGCGTGTGTGCGTGTGTGTGTGCGTGTGTGAGTATGTGTGTGTGTTAGTTCGGCTTGCAGAAATAAGAACACGACTGAGGCAAGAAGGCCCTGCCTATGAAGAGTGTATGTGTGTGTGTGCGTGTGTGCGTGTTTGTGTGTGTGTGAGAGTATGTGCGTGTGCGTGTGTGCGTGCGTGTGTGTGTGTGTGTGTGTTTGTGAGTGTGTGTGTGTGTGTGTGTGTGAATGTGTGTGTGTCCCTTCGGCTTGCAAAAATTAGAAAACAGCCGTGGCAAGAAGGCGATGCAAATCGTACGGGGCGACTAATGGGTAGGAGTCGAGAGGTGAAGAGTGGGCGACTAATAAGTAGGAGTCGAGAGGTGAAGAGTGTATGTGTGTGTGTGCGTGTGTGCGTGTGTGTGTGCGTGTGTGAGTATGTGTGTGTCCGTTCGGCTTGCAGAGATAAGAACAAGGTCAAGGCAAGAAGGCCCTGCCTGTCGTAAGAGGCGACTAATGGGTAGGAGTCGAGAGGTGAAGAGTGTTTGTGTGTGTGAGTGTGCGTGTGTGCGTGTGTGTGCGTGTGTGAGTGTGTGTGTGTATTTGTGTGTGTGAGTGTGTATGTCCAGTCGGCTCGCAGAGATAAGAACACGGCCGTGGCAAGAAGGCCCTGCCTCTCGTAAGAGGCGTGTGCGTGTGTGTGCGTGTGTAAGTGTGTGTGTATGTGTGTGTGTCTGTTTGGCTTGCAGAGATAAGAATACGGCCGAGGCAAGAAGGCCCTGCCTCTTGTATGGGGCGACTAATAGGTAGGAGTCGAGAGGTGAATAGTGTATGTGTGTGTGCGTGTGTGGGAGTGTGTGTATGTGTGCGTATGTAAGTGTGTGTGTATGTATGTGTGTGTCCATTCGGCTCGCAGAGATTAGAATACGGCCGAGGCAAGAAGGCCATGCCTGTCGTAAGAGGAGACTAATGGGTAGGAGTCGAGGGGTGAAGAGTGTATTTGTGTGTGTGAGTGTGCGTGTGTGTGCGTGTGTGCGTGTGTGTGCGTGTGTGAGTGTGTGTGTGTATTTGTGTGTGTGAGTGTGTGTGTCCGGTCGGCTCGCAGAGATAAGAACACGTCCGTGCCAAGAAGGCCCTGCCTGTCGTAAGCGGCGACTAATGGGTAGAAGTCGAGAGGTGAAGAGTGTATGTGTGTGTGCGTGTGTGCGTGTGTGTGCTTGTGTGAGTGTGGGTGTGTGTCCGGTCGGCTCGCAGAGATAAGAACACGGCCGTGGCAAGAAGTCCCTGCCTGTCGTAAGAGGAGAATAATGAGTAGGAGTCGAGAGGTGAATAGTGTATGTGTGCGTGTGTGTGTGAGTGTGTGTGTGTGTCCGTTCGGCATGCAGAGATAAGAATACGTCCGTGGCAAACAGGCCTTGCCTGTCTTAAGAGGCGACTAACGAATAGGAGTCGAAAGGTGGAGAGTGTGTGCGTGTGCGTGTGCGTGTGCGTGTGTGCGTTCGGCTTGCAGAGATAAGAACACGACCGTGGCAAGAAGTCCCTGCCTTTCGAAAGAGAAGAATAATGGGTAGGAGTCGAGAGGTGAAGAGTGTATATGTGTGTGTGCGCGTATGTGCGTGCGTGGGTGTATGTGTTCTTGTATGTGTGTGTGTGAGTTTGTGTGTGTCCGGTCGGCTCGCAGAGATAAGAACATGGCCGTGGCAGGAAGGCCCTGCCTGTCGTAAGAGGCGACTAATGGGTAGGAGTCGAGAGGCGAAGAGTGTATGTGTGTGTGTGCGTGTGTGCGTGTGTGTGTGCGTGTGTGAGTGTGTGTATGTGTGTGTGTCCGTCTGGCTTGCAGAGGTAAGAATACGGCCAAGGCAAGAAGACCCTGCCAGTTGTAAGGGTCGACTAATAAGTAGGAGTCGAGAGGTGAAGAGTGTATGTGTGTGTGCGTGTGTGCGTGTGTGTGTGCGTGTGTGTGCGTGTGTGAGTATGTGTGTGTGTTAGTTTGGCTTGCAGAGATGAGAACACGACCGCGGCAAGAAGGCCCTGCTTATCGTAAGAGGCGACTAAAAGGTAGGAGTCGAGAGGTGAAGAGTGTATGTGTGTGTGCGTGTGTGCGTGTGTGTGTGTTTGTGCGTGTGTGAGTGTGTGTGTATGAGTGTGTGTGTCCGTTCGGCTTGCAGAGATAAGAATACGGCCGTGGCAAGAAGGCCATGCTTGCTGTAAGGAGCGACTAATTGGTAGGAGTCGAGAGGTGAAGAGTGTATGTGTGTGTGCGTGTGTGCGTGTATGTGTGTTTGTGCGTGTGTGAGTGTGTGTGTATGAGTGTGTGTGTCCGTTCGGCTTGCAGAGATATGAATACGGCCGGGGCAAGAAGGCCCTGCCTCTCGTAAGAGGCGACTAAAAGGTAGAGGTCGAGAGGTGAAGAGTGTATGTGTGTGTGTGTGTGTGTGTGAGTGTGTGTGTTTGTCCGCTCGGCTCGCAGAGATAAGATTACGGCCGTGGCAAGAAGGCCCTGCCTGTCTTAAGAGGCGGCTAATGGATAGGAGTCGAGAGTTGGAGAGTGTGTGCGCGTGCGTGTGCGTGTGCGTGGGTGCGTGTGTGTGCGTGTGTGCGTGTGTGTGTGTGAGTGTGTGTGTTCGTTCGGCTCGCAGAGATAAGAACACGGCCGTGGCAAGAAGTCCCTGAATGTCGTAAGAGGCGACTAATGGGTAGGAGTCGAGAGGTGAAGCGTGTATGTGTGTGTATGTGTGTGTGCGAGTGTGTGTGTGTGTGTGTGTCCGTTTGGCTCGCAGAGATAAGAACACGTCCGTAGCAAGAAGGCCCTGCCTGTCGTAAGAGGCGACTAATGGATAGGAGTCGAGAGGTGGAGAGTGTGTGCGTGTACGTGTGCGTGCGTGTTTAAGTGTGTGTGTATGTGAGTGTGTGAGTGTGTGTGAGTGTGTGTGTGTGTGCGGTCGGCTCGCAGAGATAAGAACACAGCCGTGGCGAGAAGGCCCTGCCTGTCGTAAGAGGCGAGTAATAAGTAGGAGTCGAGAGGTGAAGAGTGTATGTGTGTGTGTGCGTGTGTGCGTGTGTGTTTGCGTGTGTGAGTATGTGTGTGTGTTAGTTCGGCTTGCAGAAATAAGAACACTACTGAGGCAAGAAGGCCCTGCCTATCGTAAGTGGCGACTAATAGGTAGGAGTCGAGAGGTGAAGAGTGTATGTTTGTGTGCGTGTGTGCGTGTGTGTGTGCGTGTGTGAGTATGTGTGTGTGTCCGTTCGGCTTGCAGTGATAAGAACACGGCCAAGGCAAGAAGGCCCTGCCTATCGTAAGAGGCGACTAATAGGTAGGAGTCGAGAGGTGAAGAATGTATGTGTGTGTGCGTGTTTGTGTGTGTGTGAGTGTATGTGTGTGTGCGTGTGTGCGTGCGTGTGTGTGTGTGTGTTTGTGAGTGTGTGTGTATGTATGTGTGTGTGTCCTTTCGGCTCGCAGAGATAAGAAAACAGCCGTGGCAAGAAAGCGATGCAAATCGTACGGGGCGACTAATGGATAGGAGTCGAGAGGCGAAGAGTGGGCGACTAATAAGTAGGAGTCGAGAGGTGAAGAGTGTATGTGTGTGGTTGCGTGTGTGCGTGTGTGTGTGCGTGTGTGAGTATGTGTGTGTGTCCGTTCGGCTTGCAGAGATAAGAACACGACCGTGGCAAGAAGTCCCTGCCTTTCGAAAGAGAAGAATAATGGGTAGGAGTCGAGAGGTGAAGATTGTATATGTGTGTGTGCGCGTGTGTGCGTGCGTGTGTGTGTGTGTTCTTGTATGTGTGTGTGTGAGTGTGTGTGTGTGTGTCCGGTCGGCTCGCAGAGATAAGAACATGGCCGTGGCAGGAAGGCCCTGCCTGTCGTAAGAGGCGACTAATGGGTAGGAGTAGAGAGGTGAAGAGTGTATGTGTGTGTGTGCGTGTGTGCGTATGTATGTGCGTGTGTGCGTGTGTGTGAGTGTGTGTGTGTCCGTTCGGCTCGCAGAGATAAAAACACGGCCGTGGCAAGAAGTCCCTGCCTGTCGTAAGAGGCGACTAATGAATAGGAGTCAAGAGGTGAAGAGTGTATGTGTCTTTGTGTGTGTGCGTGTGTTTGTGCGTGTGTGAGTATGTGTGTGTATGTGTGTGTGTGTGTGTCCGTTTGGCTTGCAGAGATAAGAATACGGCCGACGCAAGAAGGCCCTGCCTGTCTTAATAGGCGACTAATGGATATTAGTCGAGAGGTGGAGAGTGTGTGCGTGTGCGTGTACGTGTGCGTGTGTGCGTGTGTTTGTGTGTGCGTGTGTGTGTGTGTCCTTTCGGCTCGCAGAGATAAGAATACGTCCGTGGCAAGAAGGCCCTGCCTGTCTTAAGAGTCGACTAATGGATAGGAATCGAGAGGTGGAGAATGTGTGCGTGTGCGTGTATACGTGTGTTTGTGTGTGCGTGTATGGTAGGAGTCGAGAGGTGAAGAGGGTACGTGAGTGTGTGCGTGTGTGGGTGTGTGTGTGTTTGTGCGTGTGTAAGTGTGTGTGTGTATGTTTGTGTGTGTTCACTCGGCTCGCAGAGATTAGAATACGCCCGAGGCAAGAAGGCCATGCCTGTCGTAAGAGGCGACTAATGGGTAGGAGTCGAGAGGTGAAGAGTGTATTTGTGTGTGTGTGTGCGTGTATGTGCGTGTGTGCGTGCGTGTGTGTGTATGTGTGTGTATCTGTTTGGCTTGCAGAGATAAGAATACGGCCGAGCCAAGAAGGCCCTCTCTCTCGTAAGGGGCGACTAATAGGTAGGAGTCGAAAGGTGAATAGTGTATGTGTGTGTGTGTGCGTGTGTGGGTGTGTGTGTGTTTGTGCGTGTGTAAGTGTGTGTGTATGTATGTGTGTGTCCATTTGGCTCGCAGAGATTAGAATACGGCCGAGGCAAGAAGGCCATGCCTGTCGTAAGAGGCAACTGATGGGTAGGAGTCGAGAGGTGAAAAGTATTTTTGTGTGTGTGCGTGTGTGCGTGCTTGTGTGTGTGAGTGTGTATGTGTCCGTTCGGCTTGCATGGATAGGAATACGGCAGAGGCAAGAAGGCCCTGCCTGTCGTAAGTGGCGACTAATTGGTAGGAGTCGAAAGGTGAAGAGTGTATGTGTGTGTGCGTGTGTGCGTGTGTGTGTGCGTGTGTGAGTGTGTGTGTCCGGTCGGCTCGCAGTGATAAGAACACGTCCGTGCCAAGAAGGCCCTGCCTGTCGTAAGCGGCGACCAGTGCGTAGAAGTCGAGAGGTGAAGAGTGTATGTGTGTAAGTGCGTGTGTGCGTGTGTGTGCGTGTGTAAGTGTGTGTGTGTCCGGTCGGCTCGCAGAGATAAGAACACGGCCGTGGCAAGAAGGCCCTGCCTGTCGTAAGATGCGACTAATGGGTAGGAGTCGAGAGGTTAAGAGTGTATGTGTGTGTGAGTGTGCGTGTGTGTGCGTGTGTGAGTGTGTGTGTGTATTTGTGTGTGTAAGTGTGTGTGTGTCCAGTCGGCTCGCAGGGATAAGGACACGGCCGTGGCAAGAAGGCCCTGCCTTTCGTAAGAGGCGACTAATGGGTAGGAGTCGAGAGGTGAAGAGTGTATGTGTGTGTGAGTGTGCGTGTGTGTGCGTGTGTGAGTGTGTGTGTGTATTTGTGTGTGTGAGCGTGTGTGTCCAGTCGGCTCGCAGAGATAAGAACACGGCCGTCGCAAGAAGGCCCTGCCTGTCGTAAGAGGCGACTAATGGGTAGGAGTCGAGTGGTGAAGAGTGTATATGTGTGTGCATGTGCGTGTGTGTGCGTGTGAGAGTGTGTGTGTATGTGTGTGTGTGTCCGTTCGGCTTGCAGAGATAAGAGCACGACCGAGGCAAGAAGGCCCTGCCTATCGTAAGAGGCGACTAATAGGTAGGAGTCAAGAGGTGAAGAGTGTATGTGTGTGTGTGCATGTGTGCGTGTGTGTGTGAGTATGTGTGTGTGTATGTGTGTGTATGTGTGTGTATCCCTTCGGCTCGCAGAGATAAGAATACGTCCGTGGCAAGAAGGCCATGCTTTCTGTAAGAAGCGACTAATAGGTAGGAGTCGAGAGGTGAAGCGTGTATGTGTGTGTATGTGTGCAAGTGTGTGTGTGTGTGTGTCCGTTTGGCTCGCAGAGATAGGTATACGTCCGTGGCAAGAAGGCCCTGCCTGTCTTAAGAGGCGACTAATGGATAGGAGTCGAGAGGTGGAGAGTGTGTGCGTGTGCGTGTGCGTGTGTGTGCGTGTGTAAGTGTGTGTGTATGTGTGTGTGTCTGTTTGGCTTGCAGAGATAAGAATACGGCCGAGGCAAGAAGGCCCTGCCTCTTGTAATGGGCGACTAATAAGTAGGAGTCGAGAGGTGAAGAGTATATGTGTGTGTGTGCGTGTGTGCGTGTGTGTGTGCGTGTGTGGGTATGTGTGTGTGTCCGTTCGGCTTGCAGAGATAAGAACACGGCCAAAGCAAGAAGGCCCTGCCTGTCGTAAGAGGCGACTAATAGGTAGGAGTCGAGAGGTGAAAAGTGTGTGCGTGCGCATGTGCGTGTGCGTGTGTGTGTGTGCGTGTGTGTGTGTCCGTTTGGCTTGCAGAGATAAGAACACGGCCGTGGCAAGAAGTCCCTGCCTGTAGTAAAAGGAGAATAATGGGTAGGAGTCGAGAGGTGAAGAGTGTATGTGTGTGTGTGCGTGTGTGCGTGCGTGTGTAAGTGTGTGTGTGTATGTGTGTGTGTCAGTGTGTGTGTGTGTCCGGTCGGCTCGCAGAGATGAGAACACGGCCGTGGCAAGAAGGCCCTGCTTGTCGTAAGTGGCGACTAATTGGTAGGAGTCGAGAGGTGAAGATTGTATGTGTGTGTGTGCGTGTGTGCGTGTGTGTGCGTGTGTGCGTGCGTGTGAGTGTGAGTGTGTGTGTGTCCGTTCGGCTTGCAGAGATAAGAATACGGCCGAGGCAAGATGGCAATGCGTGTCGTAAGTGGCGACAAATGGGTAGGAGTCGAGAGGTGAAGGGTGTATTTGTGTGTGTGTGTGTGCGTGTGTGTGCGTGTGTGCGTGCGTGTGTGTGTGAGTGTGTGTGTGTCCGTTCGGCTTGCAGAGATAAGAATACGGCCGAGGCAAGAAGGCCCTGCCTGTCGTAAGTGGCGACTAATTGGTAGGAGTCGAGAGGTGAAGAGTGTATGTGTGTGTGTGTGCGTGTGTGCGTGTGTGTGCATGTGTAAGTGTGTGTGTAAGTGTATGTGTATGTGTCTGTTTGGCTTGCAGAGATAAGAATACGGCCGAGGCAAGAAGGCCCTCTCTCTTGTAAGGGGCGACTAATAGGTAGTAGTCGAAAGGTGAATAGTGTATGTGTGTGTGTGTGTGTGTGCGTGTGTAGGTGTGTGTGTGTTTGTGCGTGTGTAAGTGTGTGTGTTTATGTATGTGTGTGTCCATTCGGCTCGCAGAGATTAGAATACGGCCGAGGCAAGAAGGCCATGCCTGTCGTAAGAGGCAACTAATGGGTAGGAGTCGAGAGGTAAAAAGTGTTTTTGTGTGTGTGCGTGTGTCTGCGTGTGTGCGTGCTTGTGTATTAGAGTGTGTATGTGTCCGTTCGGCTTGCAGAGATAAGAATACGGCCGAGGCAAGAAGGCCCTGCCTGTCGTAAGTGGCGACTAATTGGTAGGAGTCGAGAGGTGAAGAGTGTATGTGTGTGTGTGCGTGTGTGCGTGTGTGTGTGCGTGTGTGAGTGTGTGTGTCCGGTCAGCTCGCAGTGATAAGGACACGGTGGTGACAAGAAGGCCCTGCCTGTCGTAAGCGGCGACTAATGCGTAGGAGTCGAGAGGTGAAGAGTGTATGTGTGTAAGTGCGTGTGTGCGTGTGTGAGTGTGTGTGTGTGTGTGTCCGGTCGGCTCGCAGAGATAAGAACACGGCCGTGGCAAGAAGGCCCTGCTTGTCGTAAGAGGCGACTAATGGGTAGGAGTCGAGAGGTGAAGAGTGTATGTGTGTGTGAGTGTGCGTGTGTGTGCGTGTGTGAGTGTGTGTGTGTATTTGTGTGTGTGAGTGTGTGTGTGTTCAGTTGGCTCGCAGAGATAAGAACACGGCCGTGGCAAGAAGGCACTGCCTGTCGTAAGAGGCGACTAATGGGTAGGAGTCGAGAGGTGAAGAGTGTATGTGTGTGTGAGTGTGCGTGTGTGCGTGTGTGTGCGTGTGTGAGTGTGTGTGTATTTGTGTGTGTGAGTGTGTGTTTCCAGTCGGCTCGCAGAGATAAGAACACGGCCGTGGCAAGAAGGCCCTGCCTGTCGTAAGAGGCGACTAATGGGTAGGAGTCGAGTGGTGAAGAGTATATATGTGTGTGCGTATGTGCGTGTGTGTGCGTGTGAGAGTGTGTGTGTATGTGTGTGTCCGTTTGGCTTGCAGAGATAAGAGCACGACCGAGGCAAGAAGGCCCTGCCTATCGTAAGAGGCGACTAATAGGTAGGAGTCAAGAGGTGAAGAGTGTATGTGTGTGTGTGCGTGTGTGTGTATGTGTGTGTGTATGTGTGTGTGTGTATGTGTGTGTGTATCCCTTCGGCTCGCAGAGATAAGAATACGTCCGTGGCAAGAAGGCCATGCTTGCTGTGAGGAGCGACTAATGGGTAGGAGTCGAGAGGTGAAGAGTGTATGTGTGTGTGTGTGTGCAAGTGTGTGTGTGTGTGTCCGTACGGCTCGCAGAGATAGGTATACGTCCGTGGCAAGAAGGCCCTGCCTGTCTTAAGAGGCGACTAATGGATAGGAGTCGAGAGGTGGAGAGTGTGTGCGTGTGCGTGTGCGTGTGTGTGCGTGTGTAAGTGTGTGTGTATGTGTGTGTGTCTGTTTGGCTTGCAGAGATAAGAACACGGCCGAGGCAAGAAGGCCCTGCCTGTCGTGAGAGGCGACTAATAGGCAGGATTAGAGAGGTGAAGAATGTATGTGTGTGTGTGCGTGTGTGCGTGTTTGTGTGTGTGTGAGTGTATGTGTGTGTGAGTGTGCGTGTGTGTGCGTGTGTGAGTGTGTGTGTGTATTTGTGTGTGTGAGTGTGTGTGTGTTCAGTTGGCTCGCAGAGATAAGAACACGGCCGTGGCAAGAAGGCACTGCCTGTCGTTAAGAGGCGACTAATGGGTAGGAGTCGAGAGGTGAAGAGTGTATGTGTGTGTGAGTGTGCGTGTGTGCGTGTGTGTGCGTGTGTGAGTGTGTGTGTATTTGTGTGTGTGAGTGTGTGTGTCCAGTCGGCTCGCAGAGATGAGAACACGGCCGTGGCAAGAAGGCACTGCCTGTCGTTAAGAGGCGACTAATGGGTAGGAGTCGAGAGGTGAAGAGTGTATGTGTGTGTGTCTGTTTGGCTTGCAGAGATAAGAATACGGCCGAGGCACGAAGGCCCTGCCTCTTGTAAGGGGCGACTAATAAGTAGGAGTCGAGAGGTGAAGGTTGTATGTGTGTATGCGTGTGTGCGTGTGTGTGCGTGTGTGAGTATGTGTGTGTGTTAGTTCGGCTTGCAGAGATAAGAGCACCACCGAGGCAAGAAGGCCCTGCCTATCGTAAGAGGCGACTAATAGGTAGGAGTCGAGAGGTGAAGAGTGTATGTGTGTGTGTGCGTGTGTGCGTGTGTGTGCGTGTGTGCGTGCGTGTGTGTGTGAGTGTGTGTGTGTCCGTTCGGCTTGCAGAGATAAGAATACGGCCGAGGCAAGAAGGCCCTGCCTGTCGTAAGTGGCGACTAATGGGTAGGAGTCGAGAGGTGAAGAGTGTATTTGTGTGTGTGTGTGTGCGTGTGTGTGCGTGTGTGCGTGCGTGTGTGTGTGAGTGTGTGTGTGTCCGTTCGGATTGCAGAGATAAGAATACGGCCGAGGCAAGTAGGCCCTGCCTGTCGTAAGTGGCGACTAATTGTGTAACGATGCTCTGATCGTTTAACAGTTCGAACCGTGGGAGTGTCAATATTTGCGCATCCACTTCTACAACGTGACGGCGTAGTGGGATTCAAACGGCTATTTAAGACGTGTGAATAGCGGAATTAGACAGTGTTGTAGCTAGCGCTCTAGGCTCCCTGACTCGCCGATGTAGTGAACCTGCGAGCCATTCTGGACAGAGAGAGTTCCTTATTGAGGATCGTACTCTGTCCCTAACCAAGCGGAACCCATCGGTGTTGCGTATTGAGCATTACCGCGGATCTGCACAGAACCAACCGGGACAGAGAGATTTCCGTATTGAGGATCATATTCTGTCCTTAGCCAAGCGGAACCCGTCGGCATTGTGTATTGAACATTGCCATGGGTCTGCACAGCTAAATATTTTGTTTTGCGAGCATATTCGGAGCTTTCGCTGAATTGAAGCGAAAGCGAGTATAAATCTGCGCGCGATCGATTTCCCCCATTTCGTTTCTTATTAGTAGTACTAATTAATTTCTTTTCTTTTATAAACGTTCGCCGAGGACTTCGTTCATCACGGGATCCAGTAGAATTCGTTTTAGTTTCATTCATTGTATAAGTATACAACGTAGAATTCCTTTTATTTTTATTTATTGTAGATATACTAAATTAATAGATTTATTTTTACTTCAAACCTGTGTTTTACTGAGTCTGTCGCCCCGAAAGAGCTACCCATCTCAAACTGGCGCCCGAGCAAAAATTAATAACATGCCGACAGATAAAGACACAGACTCAGTAACAGGTACGTCCTTAATTATTCTCGTGCATTTCTTAATGTTTACAAAGCTTTAGAGAAATATCAACAGACGGCAATTGGTGTGAAGTAGGCAAGACTATCGCCATTTTTTATGAACTTTTTATGCAATCTCTGAATAACAGTAATTTAAGTATTTGAAGTAAAACAGTCATTTTAATAACTATAAAGAAATCTAACAAAATACAAATAATGTTATCGTTATGCTTAGATGTATAATAAACGAATGATAACAAACTGATTTCCAAACCAGTATTTTTTAGCAGGTATTTTTGTTTACGCGTATCAGTTTGACCTGATCCACAAAAATACTTGGATCAACCACCTCTAGATCTGACAACAACAAACACAAAATAATCGTGTCAACGACGTGACTGAAAACTAAAACATGGCCGCTGACAATGCGCAAACCAGATGCGCGAACAATTCCCGCCGAGTCGAGTGCACCTTCGGGTTGTTCGGTGCTGCCACCACCAAAAAGTGACAAGTGACATTCTGCGCCAGTGCATTCATTATGCATAACGCCATTTTTTTTAGTTGTAGTTTTATAAAAAGTAAAAACATACATTAGCTCTGGCTTGTTGCCATCTAATTATTATTATTATTGAACTAGTAAATATTGTATTAGCTCTGGCTTATAGCCATCTAATTATCATAAGTGAATGGTGAATAGTCTAAATTAAATAAAGGTGTAACTACAGTAAGTTTCGTGAGTCTTATTTCAATTAATTAAGTATACAGTCCGCTAACCATCGAGGCTTTATTGTGCGTCTCGTACATAAATTATGGTCCATCGACACAGATGTGGAATCCAGAATTTTGGGAGCCCGAAACTGAAGGTAAATTCTCATATTTCCTGAAACATTAAAAAAGGAGCCCGCCAAATTTAGCGTCCAAGCTGAAGTTTGCTGCCATGCCAGGCTGCCAGCTCTAATGTCAATAAATAGAACACGGAACGAAACCGTAAGTAAGACTGCTCTCTTCCCTTTATGACAATCATCGAGCCAAGGAACGCCGAGACACCAACTTGGATTTCTGTGCTCTGTGTTCGCGTTGACATTCACCGTTTCATTACGTCAAAAATTAACAATTTATTGGACATAACCCTATTAAGTAACAAATATTTACTTTGATTTCTGTTTTTAAAAATATAAGTATAGGTATTTGGTCCTATTTTTGTATGTATTGTCTTGTGTGTTATGTTTAATTAATATTTTAAAGGTAATTGTTTACTTTAACGACCGTTTTTCTTTTTTTTATCAGTGTTTCAGAATCTCATAGATACATTTTTATATTAAAAATACTTTGTCACTTAACTTAACAAAGCCTTTAAATATGTCTAAAAAGGATTTGGAAAAACTGATAACAAGGAAAAGGCAAGCGGTAAGCACTATAAGTCGGGTAAAAAGATTTATTAGTGAACATAAAGATGATCCAGAAAGTTCAAAAAAGGATGATCTATTTTCTATTAGAAAAGACATGTTATGTGAATCATTTAAAACTATAACTGATTTAAATACAGAAATTGCTCATTTAGATGAAAATTTTGATGATGATATTGATGACATAGAAGCTGAATATGTAGATCTATTGGCAACCATCCAAGGAGTTACATCCATGAAAAACAATAAAATCACAGTGCCTTTAGTTCATAATATGCCACAGCATCATGCAACCAGTACCACTAAATTACCTTCAATTGAAATTCCCACATTTGATGGGAAAGATTTAACTAAATATAAATCATTTATAGATATATTTACAGCAGTTATAGACAAAAATATAAATTTAAAAAGCGTAGAAAAATTATTTTATCTAAAAAATTATTTAACACATGAAGCCCTCAGCTTAATAAATAATCTGCCATTAGTGAATGATTTATACAATGAAGCTTTACAAATTTTAAATAACAGATACAATAATGAAACTATGATTATTAATTCACATATTTACCAAGTTCTTGATATACCTGCCATGCAAAAAGGAACTGCTAGTTCATTACGAGAATTTATAAGTAAGGTCAAACAACAAATTGGTGCCTTAAAAAATCTTAATCAACCAGTAGATAGCTGGGATATGCTTTTAGTCTGTATACTGTCTAGAAAAATAGATCAGTTTACGAATAGGTCATATCAAATTGATAGAGATAGTTCAAGTTTACCATCATTAAATGGATTTCTAAAATATCTCGAAAATAGGGCAATGGCTCTTGAAGCCACTAATAGTACATCTGAAACAAAGTTGAAGGAAAATAAACAACTTACACACTTAGTAACCAAATCACAAAGTAATGTTAAATGTCAATACTGTTCCATCAATGGACATAAACTTTATAGTTGCAAAAAATTTAAAGTCCTTTCAGTCAATGAAAGAATTTCCTTTGTTGATAGAAACAAACTATGTTTAAACAGCCATACTGATAAATGTAGGTTAAATTTAAAATGCCAAACCTGTCACAAAGGACACAATTCATTACTGCACTTAGAAAAAGTGGCAGTAAGTTCTAATATTGCTCAATCTAATCAAGATGCAAGCACTTCATCGCAATACGATGCTGTAGTAAATTTTAATTCGATTTATAAAAATCGAGCAAATACAATCTTACCTACTGTAAAGGTAAAGGTTAGAACAGCATCAGGTCACAACTTGATTGTCAGAGGTTTGGTCGATACAGGCTCACAGGTTTCTTTGGTAACAAATAGTTTAGTAAAAAGGTTAAACCTAAAGACATACAATAATTATTTAGATATTGTAGGGATTTCACAAAATAGCACAAGAATCCAAAAGGCAGTTGATTTGAATATAGAATCATGTATATATGACTTCAGTACAAATATAAAATGTTCTGTAGTGGATATAATAACAGGGAATCTACCCAGGTTTAGTTTTAATACATCTAAAATACCAGAATTTGTTCAATTGTCTGATGACATTTTTAATCAAAGCGGTGAAATCAGTCTACTACTAGGAGCTGATGTTGTGTTTAAAATATTTTCTCGCAGAAAAAATAAACTGCCAAGAACTAATACTTCAAAATACTCTTTTAGGTTTTATTGTTAGTGGATCTGTATCAACCAACCAGTTCTCAAATTTAAATATTGTATGCATGCATACAACTTATAGTGATTTAGACACTGCCATCTCTCAATTTTGGGAAATGGAAAAGGTTCCTGAAGTATTCTTAGAATTTACAAGTGATCAGGAAGCTTGTGAGGCTAGTTTTCAAAATTCAATAAAAATAATCGAAAACAAATATCAAGTTAATCTGCCTCTAAAACAAGAAAATATTAATTTAGGTAACTCTTGCTGTAGCTCTTAAGAGATTTGAAAACTTAGAGAAAAGGTTTGTTCTAAACCCAACTCTATACTTTGATTATAAAAAATTCATAGATGAATATATTCAACTTGGTCATGCTAAAATTGTTCATTATGATCCAAAAATTTTAAATAATGGCGAGGTTTATTTTATGGCTCACCATCCAGTAATAAGAGAGGATAAGAAGACTACAAAATTAAGAATAGTTTTTGACGGTAGTATTAAATCTAAGAGCAAAAAGTGCTTAAATGATTTTCTATATAATGGTGCTGTTGTACAAAATGAACTATTTGATATATTAATCCTATTTAGAATTTATAAATATATTATATCTACTGATATTAAACAAATGTTTAGAATGATACTTATTCACCCTGAAGACAGAAGATATTTAAATATATTATGGAGAGAACCACATAGTGAGCTAAAGTGTATCCAGTTGCAAACAATAACATATGGGTTACGAAGCTCATCGTTTCTAGCTACTAGATGTTTAGTCGAACTAGCCGATACAGAAGGACAAAATTTTCCTTTGGCAGCTAAAGCATTAATAAATAATACCTATGTAGATGACATCCTAGCAGGAAGTGATACTATAGAAGAAGCAAAGAAACTCAAAAATGAACTAATTTATCTTTTGCAACTAAGGTCATTTTCCTTGCACAAGTGGTGTTCAAACGATCCAAGAATAATAAGTGATATCCCCAAAGAAAATCAACATTTTGATGAAATTGACATAAATAAAATCAACTTTGTTGTAAAAACATTAGGTTTATCATATGATACCATTACTGATAATTTTAAACTGTCATCGCCAAAAATTAATATCAATGACTGTCTAACAAAAAGACAGGTATTAAGCTTTATATCAAAATTTTATGATCCTTTAGGATTAGCAGGTCCAGTGTTAGTCAAAGCAAAAGTTATAATGCAGACAATTTGGCTTCGTAAAATTAAATGGGATGAGGTACTGCCTAATGATTTGCAGGAAATTTGGAAAAATTTTATTACTGGTCTAATAAATATGCCAGTTTTAAAAATTCCAAGAAATTTAGCCTTTACTGATGCTGAAAGTATTGAACTTGTAGGGTACTGTGATTCATCAATGCAAGCATATGGAGCAGCACTTTATGCTCGAACTATTTGTAATGACACAGTTAATGTTAATTTAATTTGCTCAAAGTCTAGAATCGTTCCAATAAATAAAAAGTTAACTATACCTAAACTAGAGCTAAATGGTGCCTTGTTGTTAACTAATTTAACTTTTAAAATTCATAATTTGTTAAAAGCAAATATTAAAAAGATTTTTCTTTATTGTGACTCAAATATAGTATTGGCTTGGTTAAAAACCGAACCTGTCAAATTAACTCCTTATGTAGCTAATCGTGTTTTAAAAATTCAAAACATGTCCACAAACTTTAAATGGCTTTATATTAATAGCAAAGAAAACCCAGCAGACTGCCTTTCTAGAGGCTTGGAGCCTAATGATATTGAGTTGCATCCCTTATGGTTTACTGGTCCAAAAATGCTGTTGGACAAAAATTTTGCTCATAATGAGCTACCTGTTCAATTTCCTTATCCAATGCCTGAACAAAAAGTTAGTGTACATGTTATACAAACAAAGGAAAATACATTCTTTAAAAAATACTCCAATATAACTAAACTGCAAAGAATTACAGCATACATTCTATGATTTAAAAATAATTCTCTAAGTAAATTGAAAGGTACAGAAAAATTTTCTGGTAATTTAAATTTGCTAGAGTTAGATAATTCTTTAAAGGTAATTATAAAGTGTCAACAATATTATCATTTTTCTCAGGAAATTAAAGATCTTATATCAAATATAGTTTTAAAATCACCATTAAGTACGCTGTCTCCTTTTGTTGATGGTGATGGGCTTTTAAGAGTAGGTGGTAGATTACATAATTCTAACATCTTATATACTCAAAAGCATCCAATAATTTTGCCAAAGGCTAGTCATGTTACAGATCTCATAATAAGGCATGAACATTTGAAATTACTTCATGCTGGTCCCAGGCAAGTGCTAAGTTCATTAAATTTAAATTATTGGTTAATAAATGGAAACCGAGAAGTAAAAAAAATTACTAAAAAGTGTGTAATATGCTTCAAATTTAAAGCAAAATGTTCTGAACAATTAATGGGATCTCTACCAGAAACAAGAGTTTGTGCTGCTAGAGTATTTCAAAATGTGGGAATAGACTTTTGTGGCCCTTTTCTCGTCAAGCAATCGAGAATAAGAAAATCAATAAGCACAAAAGCCTATATAGCTCTTTTTGTGTGCTTTTCTGTAAAAGCTATCCACATGGAACTATTATCAGACCTTACTACTGAAACTTTTTTAGCAGCATTTAAGCGCTTCATTTCTCGCCGTGGGAAGCCTTTGAACGTATATTGTGATAATGGATCCACGTTCAAGGGTGCTAACAATCAAATTAATAACTTTTATAATCAATCAGTAAAAATAGAAAATGTCGGTTTAAATGAAAAAATTAAATTTAGTTTTATTCCCAGTTACTCCCCAGTTTTTGGTGGTTTGTGGGAGGCTGGAGTAAAAAGTGCCAAATACCACATAAAAAGAGTCATGGGCACAAATGAGCTCACATATGAGCAATTTAATACATTAATTGTACAAGTGGAAGGTATCTTGAATTCAAGACCACTTATGGCTATGTCACAAGATCCAACAAATCTGGAATATTTAACACCAGGACATTTTCTTATAGGAGCCCCCATAACCAGCTTTCCAGAACCTGATATTACCGAAGTTCCAAAAAATCGTATAAAATTTTGGAATCTCTGTACTCAAATGCAACAGCACTTTTGGAAAAAGTGGCATCAAGACTATTTAACACAGTTGCAAAATAGGCCAAAATGGAAAAATAAACTACCTAATTTAAAGGAAGATATGTTAGTCTTACTAAAAGAAGACAATATTCCATCATTTAAATGGGCACTTGCACGTATCACCAAGGTTATCCCTGGAAAGGATAAAATGGTTAGTGTTGTTGAAGTTAAAACCAAAAATGGGACCTATGTAAGATCAGTCACAAAGGTGGCAGTATTGCCATCCTATGAATAATTGTAAATAATGTAAATAAAATTAATTTAGTGTAAGAAGTAGTATAACTAGTATTTTAGATAGTAGCTATATTTGTAAGATTTCACATGAAATGCTCTGGCCCCCAGCATGTTGGAAACAATATCCAACACCTATGCAAAATTATTGGGACGCTTTGTAGGTTCGGGTGTGTTCGGTCGGAAGTGACAGTGTTTCTCCCTGCCACCACCAAAAAGTGACAAGTGACATTCTGCGCCAGTGCATTCATTACGCATAACGCCATTTTTTTTAGTTGTAGTTTTATAAAAAGTAAAAACATACATTAGCTCTGGCTTGTTGCCATCTAATTATTATTATTATTGAACTAGTAAATATTGTATTAGCTCTGGCTTATAGCCATCTAATTATCATAAGTGAATGGTGAATAGTCTAAATTAAATAAAGGTGTAACTACAGTAAGTTTCGTGAGTCTTATTTCAATTAATTAAGTATACAGTCCGCTAACCATCGAGGCTTTATTGTGCGTCTCGTACAATGATATCTGTCTCTTCGTTTAATATCTCTTGTGTCAATGCAGTTAAAGATATGAGTAGACTGAATGCTCGTGAAGTAGAGCAGTTAAATAATGTTATCAAATCATTCTCTTCTATCTCTTCGAAAAATAAGTTGGGTAAAACTCATCTCATCGAACATCACATTGATGTGGGTTCGTCCAAGCCCTTCAGGCAATATCAATATCCCTTGCCTCAAGCCTGGCATGAAAGCCTAGTAAAGGAGGTAGATGAAATGCTAAAGTTAGGTATTATTGAGCCCAGTACTTCTTCTTTTTGTAGCCTTTTGTGGTTGACAAAAAAGAAAGACTGGACTTTTCGTGTCTGTTTTGACGGACGTAAACTTAACAGTATAACCATGAACAGAGATGCGTATCCTATACCTCGTATAGATATCATCCTGAGTAAGTTACAAAACGCTAAATTCATTTCATCTATTGAGTTGAAGAAAGCATTTTTACAGATTCCACTGAGCGAAGGGAGTAAGAAGCTCACTGCTTTTGCAGTCAATGGAAAAGGATTGTAGCAGTTCACTACAATGCCTTTTGGTCTTGTGTCTGCTCCGCAGACTATGTGTCGGTTAATGGATTTGGTAATTGGTCCTGCTTGAGATCCTTTTTGTCAGTATTATCTTGATGATATTCCTGTTATTACTCCTGATTTTGAAACTCATATCTCTGTATTGCAGCAGTTGTTTCAGCGTTTAAAAGATGCAAATTTGACTATTAACTTAGATAAAAGTAGCTTTTGTCGTGAGTCTATTAAGTTTTTGGGATATGTTGTAGATTCACATGGTCTCCATACTGATCCTGATAAGGTATCGGCTATTCGTGATTTTCCAGTGCCTAAAAATACCACTCAAGTCCGTCGATTGTTAGGAATGGTGGTTTATTACAAAAAATTTGTCAAGAGTCTTATTCTACCTTGTTGTCCCCTATCACTGATCTACTTCAAAATAGGAAAAAGGGACAAAATATTGTGTGGACTCCTGAAGCTAATGAAGCTTTCATTAAAATCAAGGAGGCTCTCACAAATTCCCCAGTTATGGTAGCACCGGATTTCTCTAAGCCTTTCTATTTGATGACTGATTGTTCAAACACAGCATCTGGTGGGGTACTCTATCAAATTGTTGATGGAGAAGAACACCCTATAGCCTACACCAGCAGGAAATTAAATAAAGTCCAGAAAAATTATACTACAACTGAAAAGGAGTTGTTAGCTATAATTACAGGTATTGAACATTTTAGATGTTTTCTTGAAGGTCGTTCGTTTACGGTCATAACTGACCACAGTAGTTTGGTGTGGTTACAAAGTATGAAGAACCCATCTCCTCGTTTGGCTAGGTGGATTTTAAAATTGGCACAATACGATTATAAAATTGTTCATCGTAAAGCTTCAGGTGTAGTAGTCGCTGATGCACTCTCTAGAACTTATGATATTAATTTGTTAGACTTATCTTCCTTACAACCAGATGACTGGTATCGGAAAATGTTGTATGATGTACAGAATGTACCAGGTAAATTTCCTGATTTTAAAGTTGAACATGGTGTTTTGTATAAACATGTCTTAAGTTCCATGGATGCCCTTACTGGAATGTCGGATTGGAAGATAGTCGTTCCAACTCCTAATAGAGCAGAGGTTTTGGCCACCTTTCATGACCATCCTGCGGCAGCTCATTTTGGTTTTTACAAAACTTTGCGTCGAATATCTGAACTTTATTACTGGCCTAAGATGCGTCAAACTGTACGTAGCTATATTGCTAAATGCAAAATCTGTGCTACATGCAAACCAACAAATCTTCCTCAACCAGGTTTAATGGGTAGTTATCTACAGATTGATTTTCCATTTCAACTTCTACCTTTAGATCTCATTGGTCCGTACCCTAGGTCTTATAAAGGTTCCCAATATGCTTTAGTAGTTGTTGATTATTTTACTAAATTTCAGCCACGATTCAGTGCATTGAAGCTAGCCCGAATCCTCACTTGAGATTTAGTGTCTCTTTGGCTATTTAAATTTGTTCCTCTGAGCTTAGCCATATCTTTAGTATTTTGCATCACCTCTCTTCCAGTGCTTCTGAAATTTGTAAGCTATACGCTTCCTAAAATCCAATACTCCCGAAGTATAGAGGTTTCAATTGGCTAGACCCAACGTGTGGCGTCTGTTCCACTTCTGGCTTAAAAAAAAATATATCTCCTTTAACTTTTGGTTTTGATCTTGGGTTGTTATGGTTTTCATTAGTTGTGCTTTTAGATTTTCATTTTAACATTTAGTTTTTGTACTTCAAAATTTTTTTTTATGTCTATACGTTAAATCAACTTGTTTTGCTATATTCTGTGTAGACTGAATAAATTGCTTTGGTTTTGATTGGTTAAATAACTATTTTAGATTAATAATAAATAAATTAAAAATTTAAATAACTTAAAGTTAACTATTTCACATATTTTACAAGTCCGGAGTAGTCAATAAGTTGAGTCACTACCTCGAAATAACAGTTTTTGAAATTTTAGGTTCCTTTGGGAGTTGTAGCAGTATATTTTATTGGATTTCACGACTGGACCCCAAAACAAGTAAACATTACTGGTATAGGTATCCCTTCAGAATATTAGTGAACTCATATCCATGAGTTTCTTTCTCATAGATATATGGTCACCAAATAGCCAGTTGGGATCATATCACAAAATTATATACAATGGAGAATCATGATAATGATTACAAAATGTGCAATAAACTCACTGAAGCGCATGTAAAAAATTAAAAAAAAAAATGAAAGTTTCATTCGCAGCACAAATATTCAGTGGAAGAGTTGCTGCAGCAATGAAGATGTTAGCAACACACAGTAAGTATATACTACTAGTAAAAGCAAGTCACTTAACGAAAAAATTAGGTATTAAAAGATAATTTACAATAAAATATATCCTTAAATGTTACATTTCCAGTAACATATGGTCTGAATTATTTTTAAAAGATTATTTGAATAGCTCCCTGTGTAAGCGTCAATTTTAAAATTTTTCAGGAAGCAAACAATAATCGTATTTAACAATTGTTTTTGAAAATATCAATTTTCTTTTTTTTTTGTTTTGCACATTTTATGCATTTTCAATATTGTATTAAAAAGAAAATATTTTTAGAACACTATAGGTTAGTGCATTAGAATTATTTTTTTATTATAAGACCACTGGTTAATAAATGGTGTTTGCAACATTCTTTTTATAAACATTAATAAAACATTCATTCTTGTTATACTCTGTAAAAACGTGTTAATTTTGTACTTGTCTATTTTAGGTTCTGATATGCAAAAGGAAGCTCTTCACACTGCAGAGTTTATTTTATTTATGGACAAAGTTTTTGACAGTGTGAATGGAGCAAAAGTGTTACCGGAAGGGGGAAAAGGACTAAGAGTAGCCGTTACTAATAGATCGGAACATGAACATTTTTGGACAGAAGCAATAAAAGTATTTGAAACATTTAAATTTATAAATAGTAATCGTCAACCTCCTTCTGTAAAGAACTGGATTCACACTATCAAAGCTCTAAAATATTTGTGGAACAAATTGAATAAAGATAGATTTAAATTTTTAGCAATAAGAAATTTAAGTCAAGATCCTCTAGAGAACTTCTTTGGATCCATTAGGTCTCATGGTATTAGGAATATCAATCCATCTTGCTTTTCTTTTGTAAATTCTTTTAAATCATTGATAATAAATAATTATGAAGCATCACATTCAACTTCAGCATTCAACTTCATTGTCAAATTTAAAAGCTTTTTTAACAAAAACTCATGAACCAGTTAGTGATGCTAAAAATATAATAATTCTAAATCAAATAAACAATTTTCCAAATTTAAATGACATTGAAAAAGGTAAATTAACATATATATCTGGATATGTAGCAAAAAAATTATTAAAAAAAATCAAAAGATGTAAAATATGCAGGGCAGACCTAGTTGGAAAAAAAGAAGATCTGAGTACATATAGCAGAATCTAGATTTATTGATGCAAGAGCATATTGCTGCAATGCATTGTTATATCCAAACTCTTCATATAATCAGTTAGTCATTAAATCAATACAGATTTTAATGGTAATAATACCTCAGATTTGTACAATTAAAGATATTAAATTTAATTTAGTATATCAATTAACAACTCAATTGGAATTTTGTTATGTCTTTAATTGTACGAATCCCAATATGTTGCAATTGTTTGCTGAATTTTTATGTTCTTTTCATATTTTTACTTGATGTGCAAATATCAACAAAATATTAAAAGGAAAGACAGCAAAAAGAACATATGCAGGCAGTATAAATCAATTGGCGCAAAAAAAATATTTAAAGTTGATTTCATGTAATCGAATGAACTATCTTATATTAAAGTCGTCCCAGGAACGCAACTTACCAATATTGGCAATATCATTTTAAAAGTCTTCTACTCTTAAATGTATAATATGGGTCTGAATTGTCAATATGATTGAGTCAGATAAAATTAAATTATTAGAAGAATTTTTTTCACTAAGTAACAAAAACAAAATTTGTATTTTGAGAACGATTTCCGAAGTGGAAATTGAAACGTCAATAAACTTATTTTTAACTTTATTGTGGCTTATTTCCCAACAAAATATTAATTAGTATTTCAAGTCTCACAAGATTAATTTTTCTATGATAAAATAACAGTGGTTTATTTGTGAGCCTAGATATATGAACTCCCTTACTCCTTCGAAAGTATATTTTCCAACCATTAGATCTTCAGGTTTTTCTACTTGATTATTATTTGTGACCTTCATATACTCTTCATGTATATCATATATCTATTAGTGTTAACATGTAGTCTCTTTCTTTCTGCTGCTGCTTCCAATGCTGTGAACGATTGAACCAGGTCCACCCTTCTTCTTGTTATGATATCAAGGTCGTCTGCATATGCTAGTATTTGTACACTCCCATTAATAATCGTCACTCTTGTTGTTATTCCAGATTCTCTAATAGCTTTCACTAAGAACAATCTTGAATACATGGCATGATAGGCTATCTCTCTGTCAAAGACCTATTTATGCCTGGAAAGTTCTTGATATTCCGTTCTGCACTCTAACCTTACACTCAACTGTTGAGAGGGTTGCTTTCACCAACCTCACTAAGTGTATTGGGATATTAAATTCTACCATGGCTTTGTATAGTGCGTTTCTGTCTACATTTTCCTAGGCACATCTAAAATATACATACAAATGATAAGTATCAATTCCATAATCATATGTTTTTTCTAAAGCTTGTCTTAAAAGGAATATTTGATGGATATTTTCCTGAAACCCACACTAATATTTTCCTATTATGCTTTCACAATATCGCGACAGTCGATTGTAAAGAATGTAGGTCACATTTAGCAGGGTAATGCATCTCTAGTTATCACAAACTGTTTAGTTCCCTTTCTTGTGTATAGGTACAATTATACCTATGTTCCAGTATTCAGGTAGTTTCACCTGCCTCCATATCAGTTTTACTAGTCTATGTATACTATAGGTCAGATTTTTTGTGCCATGTTTTAAAAGTTAAGATGGTATGCCATCTAATCCAGGAGCTTTGTTTTCTTTCAGTTTTTGTATTGCTTTGATGACTTTTTCCTCTGTTAGGATATTATCTTTCTCTCTTTCATCTTCCATTTCTTCTAGCTGTATTTCTGCTTCTTGCAACCTCATCTCACTAATTTGCTTTAAAAGTTGTAAATAAATGGGATGTTAAATAAATAAAAATCATGAGCTATGTAAATTCATGATATGTTATTCAGTTATAGAATTTTATTATTAAATGATCAAAGTATATTATACCAATGTAATAAATATATTTTATATCTATTTTATCAGAAACAGCAAATTAATACACATATATTTAGAAAAAAAAATTGTATAATTTTTTTATATGTCCTTTTCCTTATAACCACATTTGACAGAAGAAATAATAAAAACTTATATATTTTGCAACTTGAGAATATTATTAATATACTCACATTTCCAGTTTGTCTTGTTGCAAATAATTTATGAGTATTACTTACAAGCTTAGTAAGTTATGATATTTTATTTTAATAATATTATATAGTCAGTGATTTGGCAATATCTCTATTTGCTTTTTCATGAGTTTTGTAGGAGAGACACAAAACTTTTTTTAGGGTCACCTCCTGTTTTTATATGTAAGTTTTGACTTGTTTTGTAGTAAATTCTATGACTTTACTACAAAACAAGTCAAAAAAATATCATATGAAAACAGGAGGTGACTCTAAATAAAGTTTTTCGTCTCCCTACAAAACTTGTGAAAAAGCAGATAGGTATTGTCACATCACTCACAATATGTGAGATTATTCCATTGGAAAATAATAAAATATTTTGAATTTCCCATTAAATTTTAATTAGTACCGAAATGACCCACCAGAGGCGCTAAAGGGATAAAGTTAATACTTGACCATTTGAACAAATTTTCACCTATACATACAGTACACTATATGTACAGTAACTTTTAAATTTTTAGAAATTTTAACACTACTTAATATCTTTAGACCAATGTCATATGAGTCACTACATTCTTGAATGTTTAAAAAATAAAAATATACACTGTCATTCGTCACTTTTTAATTCCACTCATTTAAAGTAATCTTCATGCTGCATTTGTTAATAAAGTTATCAAACGAGTCTATTAAATCTTGTTTGAGAAAGTCTTTTTCCAGTTGTTCCAATTTGTGGTTCTCATTATCAAAGTGATGTTGTCTTTCACATGGATCACTTCTGTCTATAGGTTTGGGAATAGACATATATGCTGGAAGATTGGGGAAAATCCTATGAATAGCATTTAATTCCAATTTTAGTTTTTCAGACACAACACTCTTTGTCTTTCCATGTATGATGAAGTACTATATCTTCAGAATGAAAATGCTTAGCACACAGAACAGAAGATTTTGTTGGGGTATAATTGTCTTCTTTGATAGCTTTTAATCACTTATTACATAATTGTTTATCTATTCGGAAAGAACATGAGCTTACAGGCCCTTCCAACTTCAGAAGCTTGTGTAATTAGTTTTGCATCGAGGTACACAACAATGTCTTGACATCTGTAACTGAAAAGAACAATATATTTAAGCTTTTGTGGCATTTCAACTATTACGATATTAACTGGAGAATAAACCCACAGTTGTCGCAAAAACTGTGATTTCATTGCCCAAAGAGTTAATATAACAAAAGAATTAAAAATTACCTAATAAATACTGAGAATAATGAAATTCCACACCTAACCTAACAACGTTTATACTTACATTTGAGTTTATTTCAACCTGTAGTACAATATCAATAATTAGTCGAATAAACGACTAACTTAAGTAACTGACTAGACACATAAAAGCACTTAATATTAATTTAAAAAATAGAATATACAAATAGTTATGGATTCATTTGTAAACAACTGTTTACATTCAAACAGGGTCCTGATTCCTGATCCTGATTCTAATTGAGATTTCGACTCAAAACATGTCGAAATTAATATGGCGACGTCGAAATGAGACTTTGCGAACCTTGTGGATTTCAGCTGAACTAACCAAACGACGTCACTAGTTTTTGACTTATCGAAATTAATTTCAACTTCAAGAAAGTGGTTGAAATTTCATTTCGAGTCGAAATTAATTTGACATGACTGACTGGACTGGGAGAAGTGAACTTAGGTTCAGTTTAAGTAGGCGGTGTTTTGATCCTTGCAAGGAAAACTGAGGCAAAAAGTATCAATATGGCTGTGTTTTACGGACATTTGCTAGTTTTGGAGGAATTAGAGAGGTTAGATATCCGACGTTCATAACGGAGGATAAGAAGAATGTTACGGGATACTCAAAATTCTTTTTCACTAAGTGATGCTCAATTTAGGCAGTAATTCCGGATTAATAAACAAGCTGCGAATTATTTAATAAGGGTATTAGAACCATATTTGGAAGAAGGTGTTTATGCCTCTAGGATACCCAAAATGTTTAGGGTTAGTATTACTAAGCTGCAGTAAATTTAAAAATATATTAGAATATAACCACTAAGTCAAATCTTAGTGGTTATAACTTAAGGATCTCCCACATCGCCTTTTTTTTTCTTGCCATCTTTTCTTTCAATTCAAAATATAATTGAGAATGGCCAATATTTATGATTTAACAACTCAAACAAGAAAAAAAAGACGTTCACGTAACGTAAACAAAACAAACATTCAACAAAACAAGCGTAGTGCAGGCAATAAACAACAGGGCCAACCCAAATTTTCAGCAGTGTCAAAATGATAAAGTAAATATCCCCAGTTTTAACTACAATCGAAATGAATGAGAATGGCTAGCGATTGCGACTGTCATGGCGTAGTCGCTTTTAAATTTCGACATCGAAATGAAATAGAATCAGGGCCCGGGACTACCTTTAGATGTTGCCAAATTTCTACTTCATGGCTTGTAACTTAAGGACTTAAGGTGGGTGTGACCACGGTTCCTAGACTTACTACGGTTGCCTCTTCCGACTAGGGTGGGGATGCTTGAGTTACGTCACCAGAGTACACAAGGGGCCTTATTCTTGAATCGAGAGAAAATTTTACTCCCCACTAAGCTAACTCGCTTTTCTGCTCCATCATAATTTCTCTCGATTTTAAAAAGCTGTATTCTTGAATACGGGGAGTAGAAAGGAAAAGGAATGAGAGAAACTATGAACAGTGTTGCCGGGTTTTCGATGAAAATTTTAACCAATCACAAAAGTTAATTATTGACAAAAGACAAGATACTGTCAACCATCAACCTGCACCGGGACTCCGTGCCACATAGAATTCTATCGTAGAATTCTATTAGCGTTTTCTATCTACAACGGCGATAGTAACGTGTATTGTCACTCCGTGCGTATGTCGTTTCGCTTCGGTATTTTCCGATCTCTCTATTATTGAATGTAAAAACATTAACCTGTTGGTTTTACTCAAATATCGCATTTATTGTCTATTATCTTTGTTTGTAACACATTTTAGAGAAAGAAAGTACTATTTTTGGGGTTTTTAATTGTTTGGGTTGACTTTTTCGGTTTCGGTTTATTACGCGGGTCATTTGCATGCTGCTGTTTGTTTTTGTTATTTGAAGTCATTTTTAAAGAGCTTCGTCTTCGTTATATTTTTGGATAAAAATGAGGGTCCGAATGGAACATTGGGAAATGTTGCTTTCATTTTGCGAAGAATATCCAGAATTAATAACAAATAAATTTAATGGAAGTGAGGGACGAGCTAAAGGAATAGCTGTGTGACAAACTGTTACCACAAAATTAAACAGTTTAGGATATGGCGAAAAAAGCATAGAGGGATGGAGAAAGGGTATTTATGTCAGCTTGACTCACAGCTATTCCAGATGTATAAATTGTATATATGGATTCTGTGTTACTTCCTTAGCAACTTAAAATTCACAAATTGTGGGGCGTAATTTTGATGTGCAACTTAAATGAATTTGGACTATTTAACAATATTAATATGCATTTTTACCTGATTTAACATCAAAATCCTGTTGATAATTACAATTGTTTTATGATGTTATTACAATTGTTACATGTCATATTATTATGATAATTTACTATTTTATTAGTTGTTTGTACTGTCCATTTTTAAAGATCTACCGCCTTTTATTCCACTTTTAATTTTTTTTTATCTTAATTCATACTTTTATTAACTTTCTGCATTGCAATTATTGAAATTTGGCCTTTTTTCGCATTTTTAGACTAAGTCCAAAAAAAAACCGCGATTTTTGACAAATCCGTTTAATGTAAATATTTACCAAATCGAATATCTTCTATAGCGAAAGGATTGCTTTCATCTCGCATTTGGCGTCTTGTTAACGCTTCGATACGAATTTGTTCTAACCGCTCCTCATTTTCCCCTGCTAGTATGTTTATTATATTAATAGGTAACATGCCTACACTATTTCCACGATCTCAGCAAAATAAAATAAACTCTTACGTACAAACCAAAAACAGTTAGAATGTACACATAACCTTAATCTCCAAAATAAAAATAAATAAATTTACTGTCAACTTGCTTTTGGAATATAATACGCTTGCGCTATATAGAATTCGATAGGTCTCTGGAGATAGAAACGAAACGACCAAAATAATAGCATTCATGCGACAATGCGGATGTACGGAGTGCCGACGTTGTAGAATCTTCTCTATATGTAGAATACTACATGGCACAGAGTCCCACTGCTGATCACTATTCAGGGGGGTTCAACTTCAATCCGTAAAATGTAATCATTGAATTACTTACAGAACACACCACCAAGCGCTATTTTCGATAGATTCTGTAGATCACAAAACATTATTAATGTTTTGTGCTAAAATAACTGTCGTCTGTCGACTCGAATGTCGAATATTAATTGATGTTGATGACTAATGATTGTTTAGTATAGGCAAAGAATATAAAGTCGATCCGCCGGATCTTTGCACATCGTCATCATTCTTATTATAGGAAATAAATCAAAACATGTGAGTCAAACGTATGTCGGCTATAAGAATTATTATAAAAATTAGAAAATGGCTAATATTACAATTGACGTTTTTATACTTCTCTTTTATTTCATTTATTGCATTTAGAAAACTGGATACGTATACATTTATGAACGTGATTTTTCAATTTTTGGAAACCTATAGGTTGTCCAATAACATCTACAGTAAATAAATATTTAAACCATAGTAATAAGAAATTAAAGTATTTTTATTGAATATAAGCAAATATATGGTACTGACATATCGTCAGATGTCAGATGATGTTCCTGTTGCTGGTAAATATCGGTTTAGATTTAAGAAGGTTACGAAAAAGAATAGTAACAAAAATGTGATATGAGAAGACTAAAATGTGAGTAAACAAAAGAGACGTTTTTAAAGATTAGATAAGAACATCTAATAGAAAAAAGAGAAAAAGAACAGTCAGATGAATGACAAGATACTGCAACTCATGAAAAAAAATCAAAGAACAACACAAGAATGTACAACAATATTCACAGACAAATAAGAACACAAATACGAAAGGCCCAAGAAAATTGGTTAAAATCACAGTGTGAAGAAATATATTTATTGAAAGAAAAACACGATACGTTTAAAATGCATAAACAAGCAGCTGGTCTTTAGAAATTAAATACAGCTAACAAACTGCGAGATCAACAGAGAAACATCATCACAGATAAAAATCAAGAAATTTGCATATGGACCAAGTTTATCAAAGAACTCTGATGATAGTAGATCCCAACAACCTCCATCCCACATATGTAATGACCACTTACAAATCACATCAAATGAAGTGGAAAAGGCAATATTACAACCAAAAGATGGCAAAGCTCCTGGACCTGACAATGCACATGCTGATCATAAAACTATTTAACACCAACGGTACTCAACTCCTAATAAAAATATTTAATGAACCAAGAACATGGCTGAAGTCACGCCGACGTTTATTGCTGTACCAAAGAAAACAAAATCCGTATCCTGCAGTGATTTGCCGACCATCAGCTTAATGAACCATCTTTTAAAGTTATTTCTAAAAATCATACATCAAAGAATATATAGACTGTGCGAAGAAAAATTCAGCCGTAGTACAAAGTTTAGTTTTCGGAATGCAGTGGGTACGAGAGAGGCTCTCTTTAGCATAAAAAGGCTATTTCAACGATGTAGAGATGTGAACTGCAATACATATGCATGCTTCATTGATTACCATAAAGCATTCAGGTTAATGAACAGAAAGAGTAAAAATTGGGACCATTCCTTAGAAATTAAATGTAGGATAGAGAAAGCCAAATCTACATTTCAAAAATGGCTAAGCTATTCAAATGTCATGATTTATTCACACCCATAAAAATCAGGTTACTACCATGTTATATCTTTCGTATACTATTGTACGGAGTTGAGTCGTGGACTTTCACAGACACTACCTGCAGGAACATTGAGGCTTTCGAAATGTGGCTTTATCGTCGAATCCTGAAGATATCTTATACCGGTCACGTTACTAATCAGGACGTTTTATTAAGAATGGAAAAAGAATATCAGCTGATAACCACAATAAAAACAGCCAAAATAGAATACCTTGGTCACATCATTAGCAACAACGAAATATATGAATTGCTGCAACTAATTTTACAGGAAAAAGTAGATGGAAAACGAGGCTCAGGAAGGCGAAGGATTTCCTGGCTGAAGAATCTATGTATGTGGTTCAACACAACAAATATTTTCAGACCAGCAGTGTGCAAAGTACAAATTGTCATGATAGTCGCCAATATCCGAAACGGGTAGACACTACAAGAAGATCTAAAAAACTGAATATAAATCTACTCCAGTGCTCCATCATCTTGATAATTTTGTTTATTCAGTGTTAAATATGGTTTTCAGACTTAAGTAATCACTTTGTTTTAAAAAATGGTCATACAAAAATTAACACAACGAATTTCAAATAAAGAAATCTATGCATAATAAATTAAAAAATAGAAAACTTGAGCTGGGTAAAAAAGAATTTATTATAACAATAATATAATTTAAATATTTATTGAAGCCTCATACACTATACAGCCATGTAGCCAATCATAAATTTAAGAATTCTTCACTGTCAGAATCTGAGCCACTCATATTACCAGTGTCTATTATGATTGGTTTAATGTTAGTGTCAACCATATTTTTTTCTCGGATATACCACTTTGTAATAATTTCATGAGTATGTTTCACACATTTTTCCCAAATTTCTGTGTTACATTGGTTTAGTGCCTCTTTCCACATATTTATAACAGCATTATCAGAATGTCCATCTCTACCAAGATTCTTATTGTAATATGACTTGCAGTTTGCCCAAATTAATTCAACAGCGTTGAATTCACAGTGATAAGGAGGTAGTCTCAACACTTCATGGCCGTGTTCTTTTAGTAGTTCATGCTAACAGATGTTTTGCCAATAAATGCAACTTCTTTATCCCTTAATTCATTACTTATACTTTGCAGAGTAACATGTTTCTCTAAAAAAAAAAAGAACAGATAAGTACAGAATAAACCACACTGTTATAACTAGTTCAATGAAAAAGAAGTAATACTTTGATTTTATAAAACTATAAATTATTTCAAATTAAAAAACTCACAAGAAAATTGACTTAATATCCATTAATGTATTCAGCAGAAATTTTCTTAAACTACTCTCAACAATCTTTTTTACAACATACATTTATATAAAGTATTGATTAAAAAGTACCTTCTGGTTATCATGGTACATGATACCATTATCTTATGGTATATCAAATTCAGATTGAAGAAATTTTTAACTACTTACTTTGTTGGTACATGTCGTATGCTGTATTACGCACTGCCATTTTTGATCCCTCAGACAGATCAGTTGTTTTGTTTTTCGGATGAGGTCTACTTTTGCCTGGCTTTGAAACAATGTGATTATTTTCTTTCCTTTTAATAATTGTACATACTGTTCGTCGTTATATTTTTAATGCAGCAGCTACTCTCTTAAATAAAGAATTGTTTAATGATTTTCATAAACGAACATACATTTCAATATGTTACCTGTTGAACAGACGAAAATGGCTCCAAAGGCCCTCCATTTACTTTTTCTAATTCGAAATACTCCAACACATTCAACACAAGTTGCTAAGCTTGAGAAGTTAAAGGCTTGCCAGGCATACTCTAAAAATAAAAACCTTTAAAAATATTTCATATTGTCCGTTGACGTAGTTTTAGCTATATTTAAATAATTAATGTCAATTTAGAGGTTAAAAAAATTTATTATTCGTTATTAGCTAATACATGAATTCTTACCTTAATAAATTGAACACGAAGGTAAGGGTTAGTCGTTATAACAACTGTTTGTTAAAAATATGTATATTTAAAGTATGAAAAAGGATTGATTATTTAAATCAAACGAAAATAATTTATAAAAATATTACACTCTGTCAAAACAAAATTTCCAATTGTCATGTCAATTGTAAGTAGACGAATCAATCAGAGATCATTGTTCTATGGCTGTCTTTGTTCAATGCATGGTGTTGTGTATGGACAGGCGGTTTAAGTTAATAAACTCCATTCGCTTAGCTCGGGCATATTTTGACAGATTCATTGTCGGAAACCTACAACACAACAATTCCTACTTCTCAGTATTAATAGCTCAAGTATCCTGCTATTACAGACTTCTTTCTTTAAAAAAAGAAGAATTATTCTAAATAGTCGAAGTGTATACTAAACCCATCAAATTTTGGGTAGTATATATTTAAAAAATATATATTTAGTTGTTATAATTTAACATAACTATTTATTATATGGTGCAGATAAATAAATATTGATTGTCGGTAATTCGCAAAGTTCTATTTTATTTACTACTTAGTTTGTTTACTATTAATATTGGCTATGAGTATGGGTGCTTGGTTGTATAGTAATTTCCAGCCACTTTTAGTCTGTCAAAAAGTAACTAACTTCGCAAAAAAATAATTACTAAATTCACTACACAGTTCGGACTGGGATTAGCGAACCGAGTTTAGTTTTAGTTTCTGTGAGTAGGAAAGAGACGTAACATAAAAAATAATTCGTGAATAATGTCATACTTGTGCAAAGATCCGGCGGACCGACTGTAGACGCTTATAGAAGAGCAGTTCAAATGGGCGATTTGGTTACGGTTTATACTTTAAAAGAGGGTGGCTGCATAAACTCACAGCGTGGTGCCGTGGCCGTCGGCTTAAAACTATCATGAAAATTTCATAATGAAATATGTAGTTAGGGGGAAGTGGGAAAGGAGTACGAACGGGTAACTTTGCATCTACGCCTAAACAAATTTCGATGCCATTGATTTGCAAACTGTCTTTTTTTTGTTTTTTCACAATAAAATCTTTATTTTCAATATATTAAATTGTTAAATTTTTAATTTTAAAACTTAAAAATGTATGATATTTACAATATTCAAAGTATTTATTTTTTTAATTGTATAACTTTGAATTAAAAATTGGTTTGTTCCAACACAACGAAAAACCGTCACATAACTTTTTATTATACTGTTTTTCTGCCCAGAAATTAAAGAAACAATTTTAAAAAATTTCAATTTAAAAAAAAAGTATTCAATGAAACTTTTTACTAAATTATGAAATTTTCCATTTCGCCAAAACTTCCATTTCATCCATAATTTTTCAATAACAACAAAAAGCATTCCTGATTTATTTTTGAAATAACAAAATAAACTTTAACAGTACATTTTAATGAATAGTACCTATATGTGAAAGTTTTTACGCTGTATGGGTACTATTTAATCTTGTTTTAAAATAACAACTAATAGTATCTAAAACATAATTTTCACAATGAATGAATATTGGTGAAATTATTACAATATAGTCTTAAACTGATTTATACTTAAGATTTGTACATATTTCAATTAAAAATTTGAATTATAATAATTTTTCTAAAAAGATTAATTTATTAAAAGTTAAAATAATATTATTTTCTTTAAACAATTTTATAAAACGCAAAAATTTAATCCTATTCTACGACCACGCGGCATCTACATATAAAAATATCTAAACTTGCATTTATTGCCCCACTCTTTCATATTTTAGAAGCAAACCGCTCCTTAGTGGTACCACGTGCAACACGTGCGTTCCACTCGTCCCACTTTTCTTTATCTATGTCACATCTTTTGCTATGCTCAAAAATAACAGTGAAAAATTCTTCTATAAGCGTCTATATTCTTTGACCTAACCCTCAATTTTAGTACAGAAATGTCATGAATGACATTTCTCTCAACATGTTGGATGGAGGTAGCGATACATTTTTACGTTACGCTACCAAATTTGACAGGCCGCTCCGGAAGTAGCGTATCGGTAGCGGTTTGATTTTGCAGACTTTTACTCAACAGTTGTGGACTGTGGAGCAGCTCCGTCTGCTGAACGCGCCCAATGGTAGAGCCACAGCTGACATGACCGCTCCTTAGTGGTACCACGTGCAACACGTGCGTTCCACTCGTCCCACTTTTCTTTACCTATGTCCCACTTTTTGCTACCTTTCAAAAATAACTGAACAATTCTTCTATAAGCGTCTATATTCTTTGGTATAGACGTGGGTAGAAAGATATTATTTGTTTTAGTTAAAAGTGGTGTTAGATCAAGGAATATCGTATTTATAATTAGAATATTGAAATATCATATTTGGGATTAGAATATTAATTGTTTAGTTAAGGCGTGGTATAAGGATATTTGTTTTTTTTTTTAAGTTAAGTTAGAAGTTATTGTTACATTAGGAAATTTCATTTACTACAGCTGTTTAATATCCAGGTATGTAATATGATTCTAATAATATATAATCAAATATTAAATTACCCTAGTTCGGTTTGGGTTCTTGGCAGTGTTCCCAAACTTAAAAAAATAAAATCGGTAGAATTTGTTAAAAAAATCGGTAGATTGTGGTGTAAAATCGGTAGATTTTTCAAAATATACTATTTTGTTTAAATTTCATAATGTTTTGCAATTCGTTTATTTAAGAAAAAATAAAATATGTTTATTCATCTAAATCTAATAAAATAAAAAAATGAGAACCGAGATACTAAACTTAAAACGAGAAGGTTGGCACTGCTGGCACGTTGGCACTTGGCTGGCAGTAACATCCAACAGTAACGAAGTGGGAAATACGAAGTTGTCACATTTATATTGGGTACATATACTACATAAATATTAAGGTCTGGATTCTACTAAGTAGACGAGAGAAAAAAAAGAGGACTTAAAAAACTTTATTTGTCATGTTTATTTTAAACCATATAATATAATCTCAAACTAAATGAAATATTGAAATAGACACCTGCTACTTGTTTCACCTAGGTTTGAATCACTTTCAGAACTTGACGACATAACTATTAAATTATTGTTACGCGTACAATAAAAAATTACGCTATTAATACAATAACACGACGTTACGAGTTACGACTTCACAAACCTCAACTGACTGAAATTTAAATCTTTAAATGAGTCTGTGACTAGGAATCGAATACTTATCCGAGAAACGAAAACTCAAGTATAAAACCTTTTTACAAGGAAATATTATTCAACAAACAAACTACCGAGTGTTTATGTGAGGTGCACTCGGAAGCTTAGATTAACTATGCGTTGTTCCGTTCCTAACTTGACAAATTCCCAGAACCAAGCGGTCGGGATCACAATGGATTTGGATTCATTTATTGCATTATTAGCTTTTATGACATCGTGTACTTTGTAAAGTACCGCTTAGGTATCATTTAAGAATAAATTTTTGAATGTTTTCACACGTTTTCGTGAATACACAAAAATGCTCAATGCAAATTACACGTATCGGAAGAAAAATTGTTTTGTATCTTACATATTTCTTCTCAAATTTAAGAATAAGTAAAAATTTCTATCTGAATATAAAAATCGGTAGAATTTAAGCCTGTGTCGGTAGATCGGTAGAAATACGTCGAAATCGGTAGATCTACCGATTTATCGGTAGGTTTGGGAACACTGGTTCTTGGGTATATTTAAGTGTCCTACCCTGACTTAAAACTGCTGAGCCATCTGGGTTGTTTTGTTCTAATACAGTTTTGTGTCCTAGTCCAAAACTTTGCAACAATCATAGGTAAAACTTGATAGTTCCAGTTCCGAAATATAAAAACTCGTTTAAAAATATTTACTTGAGTAATTGTATCCCACATTAAGTTATAGCTTTAAATGTTTTAGGAAAACATGGGGCCATGGAACAAAAAATGTGCCATAATGGGATGCGAAGATAGGAATTCACCACGGCACAGGTTTCCGTTGCCTAACAAATTTCCTGATCGTTTTAAAATGTGGTTAGAGACCACTGGTAACTCGACTTTGATGATGAAAGACAAACAATTGATTTATAGATCGGAAAGAATCTGTGATGTACATTTTGCAGACCATCACAGAGGGCCTAATAGAACACTTACAGTGTTTGCAATACCCACAAAACGTTGTCCTATAATATCATCATCACCTGTTGAAATACTTACTACTTCTGGTCAAAGTAAAGATGTTAACTTTCCTTCAACATCAGCCAAAGACCATACATATTCGATTCCAACTACAGTTTGCCAAAGTGCAGAGATTCATTTACCGTCAACATCATCTGCAGTGACTTACGAAACACCAAGCACTTGCTTACAAGGGATCACAAGGAAAAAAAAATGTAAGTAATATTTAGATGTTAATAGTTACAGAAACTAATTGGTAGTGACCATCTTGGTAACACTGGTAACTAGAAATGTGTGATTGTGAGAGGTTTTATTTTCTAAATATTGTTTATTGAAATCTATGGTCTTTATTTAGTTAAATTACAACACATTTTCATCAATATACTTAAATGTGTTTTATTAATAAACTATTATGGAATGGAATAATGATATATATCCTGCAAAAGTATGTCATAACACAGAATAATATTAAGTACCTACTAAAAGTATAACACAGAATAAAATTAAGTACCTACTAAAAGTTTTTTAATTTTATCTTTTGGTTTATATTAAACATTGAAGAAAAAAACAAAAATTTGCTGCACAAGTGTGTATGGTGAGCATATTGAAGAAGAGGTACAATTTTTATTTTTTGGTAGTTGACATTGAAGTATATTTGTAATAAGTCTATTTGGGTTAGGCATTTTGTCTTTAAAATTTTAAAATGATTTCTGGTGATGCTGTAAGTGTGAAACAAAGTACAAAATTTACAATAATCTGTAAAGACTTATTCATATTTTAGAGAATATTTGCGTGGCTTTTTGGACAAATATAATTCAGAAAAAACCGACCACAGGTGGGATTTGAACCTAAGGATTACCAGGTTCAAATCCGTAGTGGTCAGTTTTTTCTAAATTATCTAAAAAATTATCGAAACAAGAAACCTATGTTGTACTTATTTATATTAGTAATAAAAACATTTTGTTTCAGTTTCATTTACTTTGCTCAAAGAGTTGGGAGTAAACAAAACAAAAAATCTCACAGTTAGGGAAGCAGCCTTATACAATAGAGCGAAAAAAATTAGTAACAGTTTTTCTATGTATAAAAGAAGAAATCAAAGTAAAAAACGTTTCACTATGGAAGAGACTATTAATAACATGACCAAAGACCTGGATCCCCATGTAGCAAATTTTTTAAAGTTGCAAATAAAAGCCTCAAAATTTAAACCAAAAGGGCGACGGTACAATTTGGAAGAGAAAGTTCTTGGATTGATTTTGCAGAGACAAAGTCCCAAGAGCTACAAGTTATTTGGGAAATTATTTGCAACTCCATCCAAAAACACTTTGAATCATATGCTCAATCGTATTCCAATTGATGCAGGAATTAATGAAACTATTTTTAGAAACTTAAAACAGAATGTAGCCAAATTGAGTAAACGAGATAAAGTATGTATTTTAATGTTCGATGAAATGGCTTTACAACCACACTTGGACCTAAATGCCAAAAATAGAGAATTTGATGGATTTGTAGATTGTGGTGATGAAAGAAATAACAAATTTGCTGATCATGCCCAAGTTTTTATGATAAAAGGTGGGTATATGTTTGTAAAATAAAGAGAGTTTATTATTATTATAAACTGTTCAAATTTTGATTGTTATATACAGTCAGACTTATTCATATGTTATGATATCAAGAATTGTAACTTTGCATACAAATTCAATATATTTTAAGTTATATCTATTAAATACTACAAATACATTTTTTATGGGTTAATAGGGATTATGGGTGTCTTATATGTCAGATCTTAAAGGATGAATAAATCTTTTATTATTATTATTATTATAGTTGCATCATTTGTTATAGGTATTACAAAAAAATGGAAACAGCCAGTTGCCTACACATTCTCACAAGGAACCACTACTACAATTGATTTAGTTAGGCAAATCAAGGGAATTATAGTAGAGTGTGAAAAAGCTGGTCTTACAGTAGTTGCCACTGTGTCTGATCAAGGATCTACAAATGTAGGAGCCATAAATTATTTAGTAAAATATAATGCCTCCCAAGAGAATACATTAAAAAAAATAAAATTGTATGAAATAAATGGTCACCCAATAGTGCACATATATGATCCTCCACATTTACTAAAAGGCATTAGGAACAATCTTATGACCAAAAAATTGTTTTGGAAAAAAAATAACAATCTTGTAATAGGCGATTGGGCTGACATTGTAATGACCTATGAAATAGATAATGATATCGGAAGATTTAGAGCACTGAACAAAATTCATAAGGGGCACGTTTATGCCAAATACATGAAAAAGATGAAAGTTTCTCATGCCGCTCAAGTTTTCAGCCATACGATGGCATCAATTATGAATCTCTTTTTACGAAAAGGTAAGTTTTACACAGTATACAAGAACAACTAAGTACTAACTTCACATTTATTACTGATTGTGCTGCTTTTAAAAGTATTTAAAAATACTTAATTTTCAGTACTTCACATATTGTTACATACTTTCACTTAAATAGTAAAATTTTAACACAATTTATTTATTTGGATCAATATAAAGTTTAGTTGCCAATGGGTTTTTTCCATCTGATTCAACACATCCAATTGAACTACTTTAACTTGAAAATGTAACTTTAAACAGTCACAATTAAATATTTTATTAGACGCAGACCATTAAACTGACATTTTCAAGCAGACATAGTTCCATAGGATTTGTTTAATGGGATGGAAATGGCGCATTGAAAATATACTCTATAACTAATAGAAAGGTCCGCACGAGGAAGTTTTATGAAAAAATAACATTACCTTATAAAATGTGGTAGATATTTATAAGGTAATGTTATTTTCCAACATAACTTCCTATTTTGCAGACCCTGGCTAATGTAATTATTTTACAAAATAAATTTTGTTGCATATTGAAAACCATTACTTTTTATTGTGACATGGGAAATAAAACAAACATCATTTTTTAGGTGTATCTTCAAATGATGGCAAATTAGTGCTACAGAGAAATTCTCTCGGAACTGTTTCTGTACTACAGTTTTTTGATTCCCTTTTTGATAGTGTTAATGGACACACATTGTATCCAAGTGCAGGGAAAAAACTGAAATGTGCTGTCAAAGAAGGAAGTGGGCATATCAATTTTTGGAATACGGCCAAGCAGCATCTCAGTATTTTTTAAATAAAAAAAAACCAACTTGTTAGGGTACCTTCCCTACATAACTGGGAGGTGACAATTAATGGACTGGAACATCTAAGCCACTATCTGAGAGTAAAGCACGAAATTTCCTTTTATAGACCAAGAGATGTTAATCAGGACCCCCTGGAAAATTTCTTTGGGCAAGTTCGACAGCACGGAGGGAGGAATGTTAACCCTACCGTGCAAAATTTTAAAAACCATTTTAAAACATTGTTGGTCAACAATATGGTTAACCGGCATTCATTGTCTTCCAATTGTGAAAGGGATGGATCAACAGCGGAGTCTTTGATCAATGGTGTGAGACATTTAGTAACACAGGGTGTGGAAGAGGAATGTAATGAAGAAAACCTCAATATTACCGAATTTGAATTTTTGGTTTTCACCTACCATGAATCTAATTACTTGGATAAGTTCTGAAGCTATTTTCTTGTGGCATTTTAAATTAATTACTATTTAACTGGGAATAAGCCACAATTAAAGGTTAAAATACGTTTATTGACGTTTCAATTTCCACTTCGGAAATCGTTCTCAAAATACAAACATTAGTAAATTAAACAAATTTTGTTTTTGTTACTTAGTGAAAAATTCTTCTAATAATTTAATTTTATCTGACTCATCTATATTGACAATTCAGACATACATTATACATTTTAAAGTAGACGACTTTAAAATGATATTGCCAATATTGTTGAGTTGCGTTCCTGGGACGACTTTACTTATAAGATAGTTCATTCGATTACATGAAATCAACTTTAACTTGAGAATATCCGTCAGAAAAGATCATAACATGTAATTCGTCTTTAAAAAGACAAATACATGCCATGATGACTGTAAAATTCTCCTGTTAGTGATTCCATAGTAAATTATGAGGGAAAAACCAGGAAAAAAACCTCATAATACTATCCCGACATGGTAAGTATTTGATCTTGCATTTATTTTACCTTCAATAAATACCAAATTCCGATTTTATATGTTTGTTATTTAAAAAATATAAATGATGTATTCTCCATATGTTACTGACTTACCAATACTGGTATTTTCTTTTTAATAACTTCCTCTTTATATAATAATATAGTTCGTATTACCGGTAAATCTCCGTTTAACGTTTTATCTGCCCTAGCGACTCAAAATAGATTAATTTACGATTGCATAATCGATTTTTTGACCAAATGTAATATTTTTCTTTAGTTAAAAAAAAAAAAAAAAAATTGGTTTTTACTTTTTACCTTTGTTTTCTCTAATTTATATGTTTAATCCTATTTACCGTGGCCTAGTTCTGTGTATGTTATATATTATAATGTCCTGATGGTCCCCTGGACGTGAAACGAGTGACCCATGTTAATTGTATATGTTTATGGATATATATGTGTATGTATTATTTATATTTTTTCTCTTCTTTTTGTTAAATGTTGTAAATTTATCTATTTTAGTCTATTCGATTGCAAATAACTCAAAAACTTTTTACTGTACCTAATGAGATTAAAAGATTATGTAACTGGCTGTATGGCAAACAGCCGAAGCCATAAAAATAAAATAAAAAAAAAAAAAAAAAAAACTTCCTCTTTCAATATGGGTTCTTCTTTATCGTTTATATCATTTAGGAATGTGTCCAACAACTCTGATCCATGAGGCCATATTGAGAATACATCATCTACATATCTCCACCATACTGAGGGTTTTAAATTTTGTTTAGAAATAATATTTGTTTCAAAATCTTCCATAAATATATCGGCTAATAATGGAGATAAACTAGAGCCCATTGCTAGTCCAAAACTTTGTTTATAGAATTCATTATTTAGTTGAAAATATGTATTATCAGTACATACTGTTATTAACTCCATTATAGCTGATATATTTAGTCTTGTTCTAGTTGCCAATGTATCATCACTCTCTAATTTTGTCTTGACTATATTTAAAGTCTTATCTAATGGCACATTCGTAAATAAACTATTTATGTCAAAACTTACTAAAGTATTATTTGAATTAAATTCAATATTTGATAATTTATTTAAAAAATGTTGTGTATTTTTTATAAATGTGTCATTTTTATTTGCAATTGGTTTTAAAATATTTAATAAAAATTTTTGATAGTTCACTACAAGGAGAATTCATGGTACTACAAATATTGAAAGAGGAAGTTATTAAAAAGAAAATACCAGTATTGGTAAGTCAGTAACATATGGAGAATACATCATTTATATTTTTTAAATAACAAACATATAAAATCGGAATTTGGTATTTATTGAAGGTAAAATAAATGCAAGATCAAATACTTACCATGTCGGGATAGTATTATGAGGTTTTTTTCCTGGTTTTTCCCTCATAATTTACTATGGAATCACTAACAGGAGAATTTTACTGTCATCATGGCATGTATTTGTATTTTTAAAGACGAATTACATGTTATGATCTTTTCTGACGGATATTCTCAAGTTAAAGTTGATTTCATGTAATCGAATGAACTATCTTATAAGTAAAGTCGTCCCAGGAACGCAACTCAACAATATTGGCAATATCATTTTAAAGTCGTCTACTTTAAAATGTATAATGTATGTCTGAATTGTCAATATAGATGAGTCAGATAAAATTAAATTATTAGAAGAATTTTTCACTAAGTAACAAAAACAAAATTTGTTTAATTTACTAATGTTTGTATTTTGAGAACGATTTCCGAAGTGGAAATTGAAACGTCAATAAACGTATTTTAACCTTTAATTGTGGCTTATTCCCAGTTAAATAGTAATTTACTTGGATAAGGCTGCATTAGGACATGTGTGTGGTTTTTTGATAAAAAAGTTTAAGAATACTTTGTCAGATTGTACCATTTGCCGTTATAATTTTATTGCAAAGGAAAAACTGCCTATATGGCATGATATAACAAGTATAAAAGAGTATGAAGGGTCTTCTGATAAATTAATGTACTGCTCTGAAAAGTTTATAACGGGCCTTAGTCAAATTCAGACAATTATAAAGGAAATTTTACCTACATTTTGTTATAAAAAAAATTTAATTTCCATGATACAAGTTTTCATTAAAAAACAAGTGCAATTTAAGTTTGAGAGTTGTGAACACTTGCAAACATTACTAAATGCACTCATTGATAAATTTATTTCATTTCTTGCCTTTAATTGGGCTGAAGGGATAAATAAAGTTTTGAGTGGAAAGGGCGAATCCAATGTAGACCCAATATATCGTAATGCAATGAAATATTACAGTGATAGGGTAAAAAGAAAAAATATTACTTAATAAAAAAACATTGCGTGTTTTATTTCATACCTGAGTCCTTATGTATAAGTGGAACAAAATCGTTTTTATTTTTGAATATTTATATCAAAGCGCATTTCAAACAATTTGCCTTTAGTCTGTTGTTTCACAGATCAAAACCAACTACAGATAGATTAACGGCATGGACAATTGTACATGCCTTTCAATATTTTAATACCTACATTAAAATTTGGTTAGGTGCTCTTTTTTTTCACCAAAGAATACCTCTTAGAGATATTCTTTGAGAAGATAAGCGAAGTGCAAAATACACGACGACAAGAGATCAATTTAGATTTGCTTTACAGATTCTGAAACTAAACAGTTTTAGAGTGGGTTTTGCAGTATAAGGTCCGCTTGCCATTATGCTAATTTCAGTACTGAATTTAGCACTAAAAATATTAGTTAGTTGCTCGAGTCGATTTAGTATGAAAAATGTATGTTTAATGTTTGTGTTTGCAACTATCTTAATTTTAATTAGCCTGTAAGCATGCGCTCTACCAATTTTGTATTGACAGTCTAACCTACCTGAAGTTTGTTTTGGTTGTATAATTAGAGTAAAAAAACAAACAGGTAAATAATGATGGTAAAAAAGAAGCTAAAATTATGTGCAGCAGCTGTATTTAATTGTAATAATGATGCTAGCAATTAAGAAAAAAAATCATACACTTCTTAAAAAAAGCGCATATGGAGAAAAAAATGGATCGAGAGAAGAGGGTTGGGCAAAGGAATATTAAATATGTTGAATGAAGAATTATTAGTAGAAGACCCTTTGACATATAAAAACTTTTTACGAATGAATAATACTGTGTTTATAAAATTATTAGGACTAGTTGAGAATAAGATAAAAAAACAGGATACGCAATTTAGAGAAAGTATTTCAGCAAGATGCAGGTTTGTATAGTATTGTATTTAGATAGATGTATAAATTTGATGCCTCGTTTTTTGTTTAGGTTGGAAACTACATTAAGATTTTTAGCAACTGGGCAAACCTTTAGATCATTAATGTATTCAACTCGTATACATGAAAGTAGCATTTCTAGGTTTGTACCTGAAGTTTGTGAAGCTATATATACCAGTCTAAAGGAAATATATTTGAAGGTAAATATGTATGAGATAAAATTATGAAAACTAACTAACATTATTTTTAGACCCCAACATCTTCTAGAGAGTGGTTAAATGTTGCTAAAGGGTTTCAAGAAATGTGGCAGTTTCCCAACTGTATTGGTGCTTTGGATGGAAAACATGTAATGTTTAAACCTCCGATATCTGCTGGTTCATATTATTACAATTATAAAGGGAATCACTCAATAGTTCTATTAGCCATGTGTGATTCAGCTTATAAATTCACTTACTATAATGTAGGAATAAATGGCCGCATAAGTGATGGTGGTGTTTTCCGAGAAAGTAATCTGTGTGGAGCACTAGAAAATAACTCTTTAAATTTACCCCCAAATCAGGCTTTACCCAGTCGTACATCAAAAATTCCATTTGTATTAATTGCAGATGATGCATTTCCGTTAACCAGTCGAATTATGAAACCTTATCCTAATAGGAGATTGTCAGAATCTGAAAAAATATTTAATTATCGACTCTCTAGAGCCCGTCGAATGATTGAAAGCTCATTTGGAATCTTAGCTAACAGATTTAGAGTATTGCTTAATCCAATAAATTTAAATGCAGATAAAGTAGAAAAAATAATATTGGCTTGCTTAGCGTTGCATAATTTATTAGTTTCAGAAAATTTTAAAACATATATAGAACAAGATGAATCACAGGTTGTGTTTTCAAATAGATTAAGTAATCAAGCAGGTAATCGTTCGACAGCTAGAGCTCATAATATAAGAAATGAATTTAAAGAGTATTTCAACAGTGACAGTGGTTCAGTTGACTGGCAAAATGCTGCCATACAGAGATGTAACATGTAAAAAATGTATATTATTATTAATAAATGAGTAACTTGAAATTTAAATAAAACGAAACATACATAATTATGAATTTTTATTTTTTAAAATTTTTTTTCTGGCATCCCAAATAATGTTTGTTATTTTTTCTTGAGTCTCTAATAGTGTCTCTTCATCAGACACCAAAAACTCTAATTGACTCTCTACAAATTCTGCAAATATTTTTAAATTTGATTTTGCAGGAAGAGTCTCCACAGGTTTTGGTTGCTCTTCATTGGCCAGAGCATTTGTTAAAGATGACAAAACATCAGCCGCTTTATTCAAAAAAATCCCCTCATCGTCAGGTTTATTTCTTTTTTTTAGCCTCTTTCTAATAATATCTCCTCCAGAGGTGGCATTGTCTCTTAATGAAGGGGTAGGCACATTCTGTGATGCAGAAGGACTCTGTAAAATCAACCATATCAATAAATGATTAATATGTTAATAAATAAATAAGAAGTTATTTATATTTGTATTCATATTTTGACAAGCTTCCGATTTAGAAGTTAAAACGTTAGTAAAAAAAGACTTTTCAGCTTATGTGATTTTAATTCCCAATAAATTTTTTGACACTATTATCTCCTCAAACTAAAATTCTTCATAATTATTTTCCAATTAAAAAATTTCAAAAAAAAAATTGATAAAAGTTTATACTCACAATACAATAATCATGAAAATTTTCATTTTCAATCCCCTCATCGTCAGGTTTATTTCTTTTTTTTAGACTCTTTCTAATAATATCTCCTCCAGAGGGGGTGCTGTCTCTTAACGAAGGGGTAGGCAGATTCTGTGATGTAGAAGGACTCTGTAAAATCAACCATATCAATAAATGATTAATATGATAATAAATAAATAAGTTATTTGTATTGATATTTTGACAAGCTTCTGATTTAGAAGTTAAAACATTAGTAAAAAAAGACTTTTCAGCTTATGTGATTTTAATTCCCAATAAATTTTTTGACACTATTATCTCCTCAAACTAAAATTCCTCATAATTATTTTCCAATTAAAAAATTTCAAGAAAATTGATAAATATACTCACAATACAATAATCATAATTTTGAAAATTTTCAATCTCCTCTTCCTGATTCTGACTACTTATCAAATGTATTTCATTTTCTTGAACATAATCCATGGTAGCATTTTCATTGGCTGGTAGGATTGTTAAAGCCGAAAGGCTGTCCTGTGAGCACCTAGGTATGCAATGCTCCGCTACGAATAATATTTTTTCGTAATACCATAGCGTAGGTTTGTCAATCTAATAAAATAAAATAATTATAGAGCAACTATTAGGCTTTATAAAAAACATTACTTATGCTACTTTTTTGATGTCTATTTGTTTGTGTACGCGACTTATCGTAATGGTTTCAGTGTTAACAAAATTCTAATCAAATTAGCCCAACAAATAGACATAAAAAGCCATAATGTAATAGAAATATTACTTACATCATCGCTACCAGCTCCGCTTTTTATAGATGATAAATATCTTCTATGCTGTTGTAAAAAGTTAGTTCTTAAATTGTTAAACTTGGCTTTTATCTCTGCCACACTTACATCTACACCGAGTTTATACATTTCCGCCTTTATTTCTTCCAAAGCTTTTACTCTCGCATTCCTATTTTTATACAATGAATGCTTTGGCACATATAAACAAGGATTTGCTTTATATAGTTCGATTAAATTTTCTATTTGCTTCTGACTCCACATATTTAAAAACAAAGCATAAACATAGAAATAGAAACATACGTATAACATAACCTCAGTTTAAGTTAATATTGGATCATTTTTAGTACAAGTAATTAGAACATGTTCTAATTTTTAGTACTGAATCGGCGCGCGCACCTATTTTGTAGATACAATATTTTTAGTGCTAAATTCAGTACTGAATTTAGCATAATGGCAAGCGGACCTAAGAGACGATTTTTGTTTTATATGCTCTTTGTGAAATTTTAATTTCTGTATGAGCCACTCTAGTAAACTGATTAGTTTCAGTAGTTTCAGAGTCTGTAAAGCAAATCTAAATCGATCTCTTGTCGTCGTGTATTTTGCACTTCGACTGTTCGACTATCTTCTTTTACATGGCGTTGTCGGCCTACAGGCACGTTTGATTCGCGAGAATCATTTAAATGTTGGTGATTTGGTTTCCGTATTTTGTCTGTCTGCATAGTTCGTCTGAAGAGCGATAGATTCCGAAACGGCTGTAACGAAATGGCAGATGGACAAAATATAAATCAAACTACCAATATGCCTTTATCTAAAGACTATCTAGTTTTTGCTTTTGCTTACAAATTTTAAAACCGGTTTCTATGATTCCTACTCTCATAGCATATTAATTTAATATTGTGTATTAATTACTAAATGTTTTGAGTTTGATTAAATGAAAATTATTGGTCTAATCTAATGTCTCTGAAAACTTTCAGAACTAATTTGTCACATTTATTCTAATATATAAACAGGATTAGAGTTCTCTCTGTTGATCTATTCTTGAGCATTATTAGCTTTAGTATTAGTAAATATAAAGACAATAAATCAGGTATACTATGAATAATCGTTTAGAGGCGTAAGTTGGTTGAATACCCTATATATGAAATGAACGTTAGGACGAAATTCAAAATTTCCCGCGCTTTATAGCAATTCAATTTTCGCGCGTTTACAATACTACCAACTACACAAGGCGTTTGTCAATTAGCAAGCTCACCAACACGATAAAAATATTGATTAGTACCAGAACACTCCAACGTGGCGCTGATTATCACATTTTTTTGTACAGAAGTAGGTTATCTATGTCCAAGGTTAGTAGATGTTAAGTAGGTTGTCTCGTAACTATGTGGGCGAAGCGAGGGGAAGGCAGAATGCTTACGTCACTCATACGACAAAGTCAAATTTGACAGTTGTCTGCACGTCTGAGTTTAAGTTCACGCATCGAGTTAGAATCTATGGAGAAGCTATGAGCATATTAACGTATGTACTAAAAACGGCGTAGGTAGGCGTGGCTAACTGTGAAACCAATATGGCGGTGGGATCATGGACGGACTCAATAATATTAAAACTACTATAAAAATATGACTAGTTATTCAGAAGATTTAATCATAATCTAAAAAAGTGCAATACATTTTTAATAAACTATGATTTATTTATCCCTCGGTAAACACTAAAAACACGATATATTATACATAAAGATAAATTAATACAGTCAAATACTATTAATTTATTCTCTGAAGTACGGGCCATTCCTTTGTTTACATGTTTGTATACTAACCTGTGGAACGATATTCCTGAAGATTTTTTATTAATACCGCTTCTGCTACTGCAACTACGTTGAGAACAAGAAACCATTATTATGCACTATCACAATATACTATTACAGTTTCTATAAAAGTATTATAAAACTAAAAATATTCGAAAAACAACCAACGTAAATAAACATATACGATCTGTCAAAAGTGGCAACACAATATGGCCGAAGTGAGGTCGTTTTTAGTCACGTGATGCCCTCTCTATAGATTCTAACTCGATGAGTTCACGTTTGTTGTTGTCTCTATTCTATAGTATCATTAGTTCGTTTATTTGTTTAGTTATTGTTTAGTTTTTATTTTTAAGTATAGGTATAAGGACAATATTATTTATAGAGACTTGTTATTTGTGTACATAAACACTTGTGAAGTGTGTTTTCGTAGCCGTGATATAAAGGTTTGTCATAACAATTATATGTAGTTTTGTACGTTATAATAATGATATATTTTTTAGATGAGATAAGTATATATAGTTTGAAGATTTGTGCTTGAAGGACTAATCATTTTTTGTATTTTAATCTAATAATAAATTATTTATATTACCTATTGGTTTTTTTTTGCCTACCACTAGATATGATAAAAATGCTGTAAATTCCAGGAAAAAAATAATAAGTAAGTTTCTACATATTTAGTATTTTTGCTTTTGAACTTTTTCTACTGTTTTTTTGGGTTTTTGTGCGAAATAAACTGTTATCTCCATTTAAAACACACAATATTATCACTATAATCAATTCTATTTTTTGTCATCAGACTATTGATTTTAGAAAAAAAAATTGATATAATTACTAATATAAGAACCACTTAACATCCCTATACCCAAGAAAATCCCAAAATATATTGCAAAACCTAAGTTTTTGAACCTTATATTAGCATTGAAGCTTATGGCAATTTTAAAAGTGTCGTATGGGTGACGTATTCCCGCCTTTAAAAAGCGAGCATTTGATTGGTCTATAGTTACGAGACAACCTACTTAAATATCTACTAACCTTGATCTATGCCACTATTTTTGTTTTGGTATTAAACTCCATTCGCTTAGCTCGGACAAATTTTGACAGATTCATTGTCGGAAACCTACAACACAACAATTCCTACTTCTCAGTATTAATAGCTCAAGTATCCTGCTATTACAGACTTCTTTCTTTAAAAAAAGAAGAATTATTCTAAATAGTCGAAGTGTATACTAAACCCATCAAATTTTGGGTAGTATATATTTAAAAAATATATATTTAGTTGTTATAATTTAACATAACTATTTATTATATGGTGCAGATAAATAAATATTGATTGTCGGAAATTTGCAAAGTTCTATTTTATTTACTATTTAGTTTGTTTACTATTAATATTGGCTATGAGTAATGGTGCTTGGTTGTATAGTAATTTCCAGCCACTGTTAGTCTGTCAAAAAGTAACTAACTTCGCAAAAAAATAATTACTAAATTCACTAGACAGTTCGGACTGGGATTAGCGAACCGAGTTTATCAAAGAATATGCGTCTACAGTCCATCTAATTTACTTACTGTTGCAAGTCATTATCATTGGTCAGGTTGCAGGTCACAATGGGGAACTTGCATAAAAATTAAATTCCAGAAATATTACTGATAAACGTTATTTATTACTGTTAAGAGAACCCCAGTTTACAAAAAAACTCATATTTTATTATTATGAAATAAATATAAGGAATTAAAAACTGGAGAATTTAAATGATTCTTTCAACGGGCGGAATCTGTTGTGACGTCATACCGCTCGTTGGTCATCCCTATAAACGGGTAAAAACGATAAGTATTGCAACTGCAACGGTATTGGGTATTGCCTAATCTTCTTCTTACCAATGGATGGAAAACTTGAAGCCTTCGAGATGTGGCTATACAGGCGAATTCTAAGGATATCATGGACAGACAAGATAACCAACGAGACCGTATTACGAAGAGTGGGCAAAGAAAGAGAGGTGATGTATACCATTAAAAGGAGAAAGTTGGAATATCTCGGACATATAATGAGAAACAGCACTAAATACAGATTACTGAAGGTAATCCTACAGGGTAAAGTATTCGGAAAGCGAGGAATTGGGAGAAGGAGAATATCATGGTTGAAGAACCTGAGGAAATGGTTCTCCACAACAACAACGAATCTATTTAAAGCATCAGTCAATAAAATAATTATAGCCAGAATGATTGCCAATATTCGGAACGAATAGGCACTGAAAGAAGAAGAAGATGGATGGGATGGGTATGGACAGTGGAAGTGTGACGTCACAACTGTCAATTACTTTCCAAACAAAAGTTGAAATGTCCAATCTCAAGACTTTTTAATTTCTATAAAGTTAATATTTTGCTTCCTCTGCTGCTTTTTCTTTTAAGTATAGTGTTTTTACGATAATACCATCATAATTCAGTGTTCCATTTTTATGAAATATAGTTTAAAAGTTTAAATTAAAGACATTCTAACCTTACTTTATTGATACATGCATTTTATTGCTATTTTTATAAAACAGCATGCTTTATTATTTACACAACCTTGTAAAATTGTTGTAGTAACTATTAGAATACTTAGATATTGCAAAAAGCGGAAAGATTCTGTAAAAAAATGAAAAAATAACGAAAAATACAAATTATCCACACTAAACAAGGTTTGTTTGGAAAGTGAAACTGACAGATGTCAATAAAATCGCATTTTATGCACATGACACATGACAATGGATTTGATAATAACGTACCATTTCCATTGTATCAAACAATATAGACGCTTATAAGCGTCTATATTCTTTGATTGTATTATAGCCTGTTTTAATACTGTTAAAGGTTTTAAGTGTGTGTAAAATAATTTTTTTAAAATGACTGACGCTGGGTTTTTAAAGGGACAGTCTGACAATTTACCCTTAGTGGATATATTTATGGTGGGGACTTACATTAAAAACAGCGAAAGTTTTTCTCTTGCTGAAGTTCGAGGTGTTAAAACTAACAGGTAGGATATAAACCATACTTAATAGTTTTACGTATAATATAAATCGATAAAAGTATTTTTCATACAAATTAAAACTTATTAAAGTTACGAGGAAAGAAAGAGAATGCAAAATTTTGACGCCTGTCAAAATTTTCGATGTACTGTATATGTAATCATTTTTTCGATACCTGAGAAAACTAATAAGTATTTTTGAAAAATTTAAACGCAGAATGAAAGAATACTTTATTATCGAGGGCCGAAAGTCCCTTAGAATGAATCAAAAGTTTCTTTTTAATGAGATATTTGAAATTAAAAATCACACTAAATTTTTTCTTTATTAAAATATTATTTATTATTATTAACTTATTAAAATAAACATTATAGAAGTTTTCAGGGACTCTCGGCACTCGGTAATAACGTAATCTTTCATTCTGCGTTTAAATTTTTCAAAAATACTTATTAATTTTCTCAGGATTAGAAAAAAATGAATGCATGTAAAACACATTTGTGCGAAATTTTGTGCCTACGCCCTTAAAGTATAATCATTATAATACGTTATGTGAATAATATATGGATAATGTGAATAATATGAAGTGTAAATGACAATATATTTTTAGTTACTTGAAATGAAAATATTAGGCACAAAAATATTTACATCTACTTACATAGGTACCTAGTTGTTAAATATTTCTACTTATTTACAGATCCGCTAGGCCTTCTTATGGGGACTCTGCTGTTGGATGGGTGCAAGTTCGAAGAGATAAAAATGTATGCACAGTTAAAGCTAAAGTGACACCTGAACACAATGTGAGGAAAACACAATATGCTGTAACTTGCAATATTGATGAGGAATATTCAGTGCCATGACTGTGCTGCCTCTTCAGGTAAATATTTTTAAAATGATAAAAAATGTACTAGGTAAATATCAGATTAGTTTTAGTCATGCATAGGTATATTGAGATTCTAGGATTGTAAGACTAAAAAAATGTTTTATATGTCTTTGATGCTATTTAAAAACTGTTTATGTTTATGGAATGTCTTCTTTACATGCCATCTCCGCGATTAAGGTTGGCCATCATCATTGCCTATTCTAACTTTTGGCACTATACAGCCCAAAAGAGTTCATTTGAGCTGCATCCAATCCATTCTTTGAGATTTCTCAGCCAGGACAATTTTTTTCTACCTATGCTGCGTCTTCCTTGAATTTTTCCCCACATTATTAATTTTAGGAGTTCGTATCTATCACCACCTGCTGTTATAAGTATGACCCAAGTATTGCAGTTTTCTTATTTTGGTGGAATCCAGTATCTCCCTGCTTGATCTCTATTTTCTTAGTGCTTCTTCATAGGTTATTCTGTCTATCCAGGAAATTCTTCAATATGTCCACATTTTAAATGCTTCCAATCTAATTGTAATATGGAACGTAAAGGATAGCAAATACATACTATGAAATGATATTAACTTTGGGTATAATTTATAAGTATAGCATTTACTTTGTTTTAGGTGGGTATAAGCATTCCATAGCACTCTTGATGTGGCTTCACAGAAGGAGTGAAGAACCTTCTCCAACTGAAGTTGCTTGTTACTGGGCAGAGTAAACTTTCCAAAGTTGGAACTTCAGTTAAATACCTAACTTTGAAGGATTTTGGAGCACAAGAAGAACTGAGCTCAGATGAAGAAAGCTTACTTTTTTTACAGGAAGTTGTGAACCAAGGACTAGAACATAATGTTGAGAGTCAGCTATTGAAACACTTCAAGCCTAACAGAATTTTGCAAAATCTTGGACTACATCAATCGATGTTAAATTTTGTTAGCAGAAATGATTTTTCCAAAATGGCACTGAATTTTTCAGAATTTCTAGAATTCTGTTATCAGGAAATGGATCCCCAACTATGTTCTGAAGCTGCAGCAATAACCATTGAACAGTCTAATTCCGGTTTATGGTTTGACCTGCGATATTGACCAAGTAAAATGCCTTCATGGTACCAAAATAAAATTCAGAAAGTTAGGAAAAACCGAACGTCAACTGTGTGTTTGGGTTTACGATTGTCCAAAAATTACTGATTATTTCGTTATTTCAGTAAATATCTCCAATAATAATAGTTATAATATATCTGATGGTAATATATCAAAGTTTAGAAATTTATGTAATCAAAACTTAGATAAAATCAAAACAAATCTTATCTTATATAAGTTGGTGTATTTCTTGATTTAAAAAGAGCTTTTGAAACCATTGACAGGACAATAATGATTTCTAAACTTAAACAGTATGGTATAGGTGGTACACTAATTGCGTGGTTAGAAAATTATTTACAAGATCGCGAACAGACAGTTCGATTTAAAGAGCAATTGTTATGTGAAATGGATAGTAATACAGGGATTCTTCAAGGTAGCGTATTAGGCACTCGTTTATTTATTCTGTACATTAACGATATCGATATTTTTGTAATTTGTGAATTTATTGATCTTTTTGCCGATGATACTCTAATCTGTTGTAGTGATGAAAATTTTGATGTAGGTATTCAAAAAATGAACACTATTTTAGATATGGTTAATAAATATTAAAAAATGAATAAACTGAAGTTGAATGTGAAAAAAACAAAGGCAATGGTTTTAACTACCAAAAATATATATATATATATATATATATATATATATATATATATATATATATATATTATATATATATATATAATATATATTATATATATAATATATATATTATATATATATATCGATCGTTCGGAAGAAAAGGGTTACAAGTCGGAAAAACTACTTTTGCAGGAGACGAGTTTTAAGATTTTTTTCGGAGTTTTTTTTTTATTACCTGATCATTAATTAATAAAACTTTGTGATTTTTATTTAAATAAGTAGGCTAAGTTGGGTTTAATTAAATGACATAATTGTGATTTTTCTAACTGTTTATTTATTGTTATAAAAAAATACATGCAACGGTTTTGAATTAAAAATTAGTAAATGTTTACAAGTTGTAACAATGTTAACTTAATTTATAATTATTTAATACATACCTAAAATCGTTAAAAGAATTAGATTAAAGCATTACAAATTATTGTAAAAATCAAAATAATATGGCGGTACGCATTTTTTCTTTTCGACTAATGATATCAAACCTGTTTTTTTTGCCTCTGATATACCAGGTTTCGTGGAATATGCATTTTTTATTTTGATTTGTTCTATACTAACAGTTTTTCTAGAACTAATAATTTCCGCTTGGCAGAAATCTGTATCTTCAAAAGAATTTTTATAAAATAATGTATTTGGATTCTTTTTTTCTAATTTGATTACCCTAAATGACGAAGTTTTTACATTTTTAGGGATATTCACAAACAAGTCAGAAGTTAATTTTTTTAAATCCATAAAATCCTTAAAACAAAGTTCGTTTACTTTATATGTTTTTCCGGTTTTTTTTGCTGATCTCATAATGCAAGCATACTGATCAGGAACGTAAATAGGGCTTGATTTTCTGTATAGTTTTATTGCCTTTTCTATTGTCGCGTGTACACTATCACCTTCATTTTGGCTATGGCCGGAAACAAGAAATTTATGGGTGATTGAACTTATATTTAATTTTAATATTGCATAAATATAAAGAGCTATTATGAATTTATTTTTGTTTTGGCCTGTACAGTTGTCGGAATAAAGTATTACATTTAAATCTTCTTCATTTTGATTGCTCATATTTTCTAAAAATTTAAAAAGACAGGAACCTATTTCATTCGCTCCCCTTTGTGCCTCACCCTCATGCCACATAAAGCAAGTACCTTGGTGGTTTTTAATATCATACAACGTAAAATTTAGTACATTAAGCTTTGAAACATAATAGAAAGCTGCAGTATCTCCTACAGGACAAGGCAAAACTGCCTGCAGATCAAAAACAATTACTTTAGTATTTTCTGTAGTATTTCTGTCATTATCTTTTTCTTTGCGACTTTTTCTAAAATATTTTGCTGTTCAATAATAGAGGAATTTTTAAATTGCAAACAAAGGTCGCATTGATCTTTTTTGGGTATATAAAAGGCAATGTTAAATTCTTCCTCAAAAATTTTTCTGTACATGTGATAGTTTGCCGCTGGTCGTTGTTTTTCTTCGCAACTTTTAAGATAGTCACGATGTAGATCTGCAAGAGTTTTGTTTCCTTCAATATATTGTTTGGAAGTATGCGATCTACAGTAATGACTATCTATTCGAGGTATCGAATTTATGTGGCTTCTTATTTCACTTTTTATTTCTTCGTCTACTTTATAGTGGTTGTTATGTGTACCGCGCTTATCAGTTTCAACAATTTTTCCACTTTCGCAAACTTTTTGCTTCTTTAAAACGGTTTGAATGACTCTATTGTTGATTGACAGTGTAGCTAAAAAAAAATACTTGCAAACACGTACAGTTTTATTATCGATGATAAAAGAGTATGCATTATTAGGATTTCTTGGATTAGCTGCATTACTGTATTTGTACCTCGGGTTTATACTTTGCATATTCGATGAAATATAATGCCTTTGTTTCTCTAAATCTTGTAATCCCCAGTAATCATTGAAAATATTTAATCGCTGCTGTTCATCTATTTTTTGTGAACATTGTAGTTTACACTTTTCACCACATGGTGGTTTAAGCATTCTTTTTGGGCGTTTTTCTTTAATTTTTTTTGACTACCATTTTCAGTTTTTACACTAATTAAGCCAACATAACTTTGGCCGCTATTTCTCAACTGTTTTGCTATATTTTTTTGCCATAAGCCTGGATTTCTCAATCGTTTTTTTCCTTTTTTTTCTGTTTTGGACGGATCAAGTAATTTTCTATTTTTTGACAGATTAATATTTTCTGCTTCTCTACTTGAATCAATATCATCAGAATCTGATGACGATTTAATATAGGGTGGATCCTTAACACTGTCATCAGATCCAAATGGTTCATTTTCAGAATCTGAGTCACTACTACTTGTTGATGAACTTGACGAAGAGTTCGATGACGAAGATGAACTTCTGGTAGATGAAGCAAATGAACAGTTTTGTGTTTTTTCTATAACCAAATTCTGGACATCTAAAATGAAAATTAAGTTAATAAACAAAATATCGCCTTAAAACTTCAATTTACCTTTAACGTTCTTGTTTGAATTAGACACCCTTGGAATGTGTAAAGTTTCTTGCTCTTTTTCCTTTGAAAGAATAGCATCTTTATTGACTATGCAATTTTCACTGCTTTTCAATGTATCAATTTCTTCGATCTCATAGTGCATTATTTCTGGTATGTCTTTAAAGTAAAATAAGTCAATAAGGAAATATATTAAAATAATGTAAATTTACCTAATAATATTTGACTGCTAGCATCAGTATTGACCGAGCAATTTTTACTGCACTTTAATAGATCCATTTCTTCGTTCCCATATTGCATTATTTCTGGAACGTCTTCAACCAATACATTTTCAATTTCAGATTGTTCGACGGTACCACCTAACAAATTGGGCATATTCGCTTTGAAATCTAATAGTAAATTAGGATGACACCCGGCAAGTATCCTTTGGGTTCGGTTTGTAAATGCCATATTTAAGACTACGTGATGCTAAAAATAAAATAAGTTCTCTAAAATTCCTTAATTTGGCAACACACATTGTAGTTTGTCAGACAAAAAATGAAAAACCATTAGGTCAAAAATGTAACACCCTGTATACAAAACACCTTTGTTAACTAAACTGGTTATTTTTGTTGAAAAAACTATCAAAAGATTTTTTTATAATTAAACAAACTTTTAATAAGGATACTTTATTTAATAATTTAGATATTTGATATTTTTTTCATGCACGAAAATACTTGCAGGTCTAAAATATTATCGTAAATAATTACAAAAAGTATTAAGAAAAGTGATATATTTTGACATAACCCAAAGACTGTGAATAAACTTACCACAAAAGTTGAGTCAAAAGTGTAACATGTTCTAATTTTACAGTAACTATTTAAAAAGCAATCAAGAAAAGCGCTACATTTTGACATAAAACATAGTATGTGAACAAATTAACTCAAAAAATTGGTTCAAAACAGTTACAAAACAAAATGTTGCGGCTTTGTTACAAACGCGAAATAGTTAATTTAATCCAAGATTGTAACATTCTGAGATGTATCTGTTTCGTTGTAAAATTTACATGCATTTACTACTTACTTTTTGCAACAATATCGAATGTATCTTCTTTCTCCTAAATATTTGAAACACTACACAACACTAACGGTGACAAACTGTTATACAACGATCTTGTACAAAATATTCTGCGAAAAATGCAAAAATCCCCGTGTTACATGCGGACATCTTTTGGCTGGTAGTGAAGATTCTCTCTAAACTTCATGCGTTCCTAATAGTAGGCACCTTTTTAGTTAGTTTAATGAAATAAATCGAGAAATGAACATTTTTGAGATGTAACCCTTTTCTTCCGAACGATCGATATATATATATATATATATATATATATATATATATATATATATATATATATATATATATATATATATATATATATATTATATATATATATATATATATATATATTATATATATATATATATATATATATATATATATATTATATATATATATATATATATATATATATATATATATATATATATATATATGACAAAAAACATCCCATCATTTTAGCGGCAGATCATATAGTAACATCGTTAATATTTAATCATTTTCACAAGGATCTTATGCATGCTGGTCCTCAGCTTTTACTTGCAACTATAAGAGAAACTTTCTGGCCGTTATCAGGAAGGAATTTAGCGCGACGTACCGTACACAAATGTGTAAAATGTTTTAGATTAAAATCTAAATCCATTCAGCCAATAATGGGTGACCTACCTGCCCAGCGTCTCGCAGGTGGCCCACCGTTTATTGTAACAGGTGTAGATTATGCGGGCCCTTTCTTAATTCGCGATAGAAAGGATCGAGGTTGTAAACTAATAAAGAGTTACATGTGTCTTTTTATTTGTTTTTGTACGAAGGCCATACATTTAGAATTAGTTACAGAACTGTCTAAGGAATCATTTCTGTTGGCCTTTAAAAGATTTATTGCGCGAAGAGGCAAGCCTCAAAAGATGGTTTCCGACAATGGAACCAATTTTATAGCAGCTAGTTCGGAGTTAAAATCGTTAATAAAATTTTTAGAGCAGCACACTCCCGCGATAAGGGAATCCTTGCTAAAGAATAATATTTCGTGGTCCTTCATACCTCCCTATTCTCCACATTTTGGCGGACTGTGGAAAAGCGGAGTAAGAACAGTTAAGCATCATTTGCATAGAGTTTTGGGAAACGCGCACTTAACGTTCGAGGAATTTTATTCGTTGCTTGTGCAGATTGAAGCTATAATAAATTCCCGACCGATTCATCCTTTATCCTGTGATCCAAATGATCTCTCCCCATTAACTCCTGCACATTTTTCTCATCGGAAGACCACTTATTACCAATCCAGATCCAGATTTGCGTCATGTTCCAGTTAATCGGCTCTCAAAATTCCAGCATATTCAGCAGCTTTCTCAGCATATATGGGAACGATGGAACAAAGAATACATCTCCGAACTACAAAAACGCACGAAATGGACTACTACTAACGGTGAAGTTGCGGAAAACACGTTAGTGCTCATAAAAGAGGACAATTTACCTCCATTAAGGTGGAAGTTAGGTCGCGTGATCGAACTTTTACGCGGCAGTGATGGTGTAGCCAGAGTTTTTAGAATAAAGACAGACAATGGTATCATAACTCGTTCTTTTTCCAAGGTGTGTCCGCTACCCGTTTCGGACTAAGTGTAGTTTAAACATTTGAACATTTAGCATTAGCAGACGATTTTGTTGGCAGTGTTTGCCAAGGCGGGGGCCATGTTCACGCCTCTATCCAATTCAAGTTTATTTTATGCATTTTTACAACCCGGCAACATAGTAGCGTAGGAAGATATATTATGCCATATGTGAAGATAAGACGAGTCCCTTAAGGCACCCCAAAGACGACAGACAGCACTCAAATACGAGACGAGATCGGTGACACAGCATTCAGCGCGAGCGAACATAATACTTATTAGCGTTCATATTATATGTATTGTGTAATTCAAAATAAAGTCAGTTTTGTTTTCGCACGGAGTTTGATTATTAACCAGCGGCACAAGCGAAGTGCATATCAAGCAAATCCATATATATATATATATATATATATATATATATATATATATATATATATATATATATATATATATATATATATATATATATATTTATATCTGAAATCATAAATTTAAATATTAATAATGAAAAAATTGAAATTGTCACAACAGTTAAATATTTGGGATGCCAGCTTGACAATATTCTGAATTTTGAGAGTCACTTCGAGTACATTCATAAAAAAATATCAAAAAAACTTACACAATTATTCAACCTCATTTTGACTATTGCTCATCAATCTTATTTAACATACCCCAATTGGGAGGATGTTAAATACTCTAAATTGGTTCTCTGTTGAAAATAGACTGTTTTTTTCACCATGATTTTGGTCTTCAAAATAGTAAATGGCTTATCACCTGAATATTTTGAAGAATTCATTTCTTTCAACAAAAGTATTCATTCTTATAATACCCGAGGTTTAGATGACATATATGTAACTAAAACTATGTATAAAAGTATGAAGAATTTGCTCTTTTTTAAAATCTTCCTTAAATTTAATCAGTTACCAACATCTGTAAAAAAATGTACTAGTCTCAATAATTTCAAAATGTTACTTACACAATATATATGTATCAAACATTTATAGTGTACTTTCTTTATATTGTATATATAATAGGTTTTCTATTTAAATAAAGATCTATCTATCTATCTATATGAAATATAAATATATAAAGTATAATGTAGGTATGTACCTATAATTAAGGTATGAATAATAAAACCACTTGCAGGAGGATATTAGTTTGATTTGTTTTTATTAAATCACTTTTACTGTGTTTGACCTTGACCAATCCCTAGATAGATGCACTTGGGAATCTGGTGTAATTGTGAAATAAAACAAAATAAATGTTACTTGCATACATTTATTGCTTATATTTTATTGAACATAATATATATTGCAAATAGTAATAAGATGAAATATCAGGTTTTTACCAACCATTTTCTTAAAAACATTCTAAAATTTTTTTCTAAAACTAAATAACTACCTATAAAGTATAAAAGTAAAACCTACAAAAAGTTAACGTCCTGAAATTATTCCTGATTGCAAGTTGATTATTGATCCACACACTATTTTGATAATATTATCTGAATAACACAACAATTTATTATCAATACATGCATGTGGTGCTAAAATTGAAAATTCTCTCAATCTACGAATAACTCTTTCCACATGAATTCTCAAGCTAGCTATTCGTTTGGTCTCAAATACCTCATCTTTACTAGGTTTTGTACATACAGAGACACTCGGTGGCCTAATTAGGACACAACCTTTAGACATAAGTAAATGGTCAATATGTTTAAATCCCCTATCTGCCATAACAGCAACTTTTGTTGGTAAAATATTTAAAAAACCACTATGTTCTGCAATGACAGCATCAGATGTATGACCCCCAAATGCTGTAGATATATAATTTATGATACCATCAGGAGTGCAACATATTAAATATTTAAGTGTATTACATTTTTTATATTCCGACCATGTTAAAGATTGTTTCACTGCATCTGTTGGTTTCTCTATCTCTATTTCTAAACAATCAATTATACAATAAACATTACAATATCAAGCTCGAAAAGATATTGGTAAATTTGATTTCACGAATGAAACCTGAGGTTGTATTATACATTTTCTTAAATATTTACTTATAATTGGAACAGATTTCGAAAATATTTTTGAAGCATAACTTTCAGTTATGCCAAAATCATCTGCTAGAGCTATAAAAGAAAGGTCTACAATCTAGATCTGTTTTGTAACTTTGTGATTGTACAATTCATTGTCATATTTTTAAATTCAGTTCTCTTTTCATCATTAAGTTTTTTCACTTCACTGGGCGTTAAAGTATACTCACTACTTTCACTAAAATTTTCATGATCACTACTTTGTATGCTTAGAGTAGTTTCAGAAATATTGGCCACATAACTTGTTGATGGCTTCATCTCTACGTTGACTGGAATAATTTTGATTGGTGATAACCCTACTGTAAATCCACACTGTAGGTTACATTGAACATCTTTAGTCCTAACACTAGGACAGGTTTGTGAAGAGACATCCCTTTTCGAAACTTCAATGTCATTTGTTTCCAGCTGAATTTCCATAGGGTGAATGGTCTTACTACCACATGCAACTATCTCCAAATTCTCCTGAATACAAACTGGATCTTGTGGCACCAAAGAAATAGCTTCATCAACAATTATTTTTGCAGTTCTCTTAGTACCTGCAGCAGTGGGATGATTTTCAAACGATCTTTTTCTATTTTGCTGGCAATCAAATATATGAGGCACTACATTAGTTTTCATTTTTTTCTGACCACCCATTAACTTGTATTTAACATAGTTATCCATGTCTTCTTCAAGCTAGAATAAATAAATAAATAACTAAATAAGCCATATAAAAATATGTGTTATTATGAATGACAGTTTGTGGCAACAGTGTTGCCAGTTCGTTGTTCTCTTGTCCTGGAACGAGCAGCGTGACGTCATAAAGCTCGTCGTGTTGTTTAAAATGAAAAGCTGGCGATCATAACTTTAAATGTTCATTGTAAATTAAATATTGCGATTTAAGGGGGTTGATATTTGGTACGCGTTCAGCAGACGGAGCTGCTCCACAACTGTTGAGTAAAAGTCTGCAAAATCAAACCGCTACCGATACGCTACTTCCGGAGCGGCCTGTCAAATTTGGTAGCGTAAAAATGTATCGCTACCTCCATCCAACATGTTGAGAGAAATGTCATTCATGACATTTCTGTACTAAAATTGAGGGTTAATAACCGGTTTTCTGTGCTCAAACGTTGTTGTGATAACATCTATTGCAGAAAAACTCAAGGTATTTATAGATAATAAGGCTATTACTAATAATCCTTTGTTTGTAACCCGATCCTACCGCATACATACTTAATAGTAATAAAATACACGGCACGGTTCCTCCAGCCGAAAATGGAGACCACTAACACTAACCTCGATCCTGATAAACCTCCTGACCCCCCGCCTGATTTAAGTGGAAAAAAAATTAATAACCAATATAATATATATGATTCCGGTCCTTTCGAAGTATATGTACAGGGAAAAGACAAAAATATAGGGAATTTTCACATCTTAAGTATTGCTAAAACAATATTTAACCTAAACCTACAGCAAATTATTAAATTTAACCGTAAAGGGAAAAACCGGTTAGGTGTTGTTTTTAAAGATTTTAAATCGGCAAATCTATTTGTGAATGATAATTAAGAGATGGGAAAGTTTACAATATGATGTCTTTATCCCAAATCACAATGTCACATGTAAGGGTATAATAAGGAACATATGTAAAGAAATATCTGAAGTAGAAATTAAAAATGCAATCGAAACAAAATTAGTATCCTGTAAAGTAATTGACATAAAAAGACTAAATAGGAGAATTATCGAAGAGGGAAAAGAACAAAACTATCTACCAACAACCACCATATGCGTAACATTTACAGGAAAAGCACTGCCCAGGGAGGTGCTGGTGTATGGATTACCCATGAAGGTTATTCCATATGTCAGCCCAGTCCTAATGTGTGGAAACTGCCTGTTATATGGTCACAGTAATAATCAATGCAGAGGGAACCCAAAGTGCCAGAACTGTGGGAAAAACCAACACGGGGAAGCCTCGAATTGTGAAACATACTGCATACACTGTAAAAATCATGATCATATCTCTAAAGATAAAAAATGTAAAGAATTCCAACGGCAAAAAGAAATAAAAGCCCTAATGTCTTTCTCTAACATCTCATATTATGAAGTAAACATGCAAATACCAAAAAATGAAAACAGGGAATACTCTTTGAACGAAGAGAATTTTCCTGTCTTGCATACAGAATCCAAGCCTAATAATATAATAGATATCACAGAAAGAAGAATAGAAGCCATAAAGAATGACACAAGTATACCAAAATATAACCAAATCGTCAAATCTCAACCCACCAAAAGAAGGAAACCAAACATGACAGAATATGACAAAAAACAACATAGTGCTCAATTAATTAATCCGGAGGGAAGATTAAACTGGGCAACAAATTCTCAATCAATGCCATCAACATCAAAAGGTTACAGTGCAAATAAGGAAACTGAACATGGAATCTCCCATGCAATGTCATTACTACCACCACAACATAAAGAGATGGTACGATCTTTTGTAAACAACTTGCTAAGAAACTTATACCCTAACTCATCTAATGTATCACAATATAAAACAATGGACAGTGGAAGTGTGACGTCACAACTGTCAATACCTTTCCAAACAAAAGTTGGAATGTCCAATCTCAAGACTTTTTAATTTCTATAAAGTTAACATTTTGCTTCCTCTGCTGCTTTTTCTTTTAAGTATAGTGTTTTTTACGATAATACCATTATAATTCAGTGTTCTATTTCTATGAAATATAGTTTAAAAGTTTAAATTAAAGACATTCTAACCTTACTTTATTGATACATGCATTTTATTGCTATTTTTATAAAACAACATGCTTTATTATTTACACAACATTGTAAACTTGTTGTAGTAACTATTAGAATACTTAGATATTGCAAAATGCGGAAAGATTCTGTAAAAAAAATGAAAAAATAACGAAAAATACAAATTATCCACACTAAACAAGGTTTGTTTGGAAAGTGAAACTGACAGATGTCAATAAAATCTACGTCATCACTTCCACGGTCCATTAAAAGCAGCTCAACAAATAACATAACCTATGAGTTAATGGAAGATGGGACAGTATCCGATGCTTCAGAATACTAAGCCCAAAATAAAAATAACAAATAAAGCTTTCACTCCTTTGACTATAATACAATGGAATATGAGATCATATAATGCTAATGTGGATAACTTAAAAATAATTATCAAAGAATACAATCCTGACATATTATTGCTAAATGAAACATGGTTAAATAATAACCATATAATCAGATGCAAGGGCTATCAAGTAATTAGAGATGATAGAGATGATTCATATGGTGGTATAGCCATCCTTATAAGGAATGAAGTAGAATTTTATGAAATATCTGTATGTAATAAATTTAATAACAACTCTCAACTGCAAGCAATCTTCCTATCTAAATTTCAAATTAACCTACTTAATGCCTATGTCCTTAATGCAAATACCATATCTAAACAAAAATGGATAAAACTGATCCAGGAAATCAACAAACCAGTAATAATAATGGGAGACCTGAACGCCAAGCATGAGGCTTGGGGTAGCCCTTGTAATAATTCCAATGGGAGAAACATCTTCCAAACGTTAGATGAGCTGGAACTAGTTTTTTTAAATGATGGTTCATATACCAGAATAGCACCACCTCCAAAAAGATCATCAGCTGTGGATCTAACAATAACATCTAAGAATATTGCTACCAGATCATCATGGCAAATAATTCCTGACCTAGGATTTAGTGATCACCTACCCACAATGTGCAAAATTGGTGTCCAAAACATTACCATCCACATGCCACCAAGGAATAACAGAAACTTCAAAAAAGCTAATTGGAACCAATATACCTCAGTATTAGAGTCATCATTTACATCATTTCCAGGGGAGAACTACCGATCATTTGCAGATCTAATAAATGAAGCTGCACAGTTGTCCATCCCATTGTACAAATCAAATGTTAATAAACAGTATCATATCCCATGGTGGGACGAATCTTGCGCTGAAGTCATTAAAGACAGAATTAAGGCAACAAAGCAATTCCAATCAACACCCAACTTACAAAATTATTTAATAGTAAAAAACAAATGTGCTATAGCTAGAAGATTCCTTAAAGAAAAAAGAAAGAATAATTTTAGGAAATTTGCAGAAGGCCTTAATAGAAACTCGCCAATCAAGACAATATGGGATAAAGTTAGGAAAACAGCTGGATATGGTAATAGCCCAATTAACTCCCTTCCTGATCCTAATATGGCACAAGAGATACTGAATTCCTTGGCTCCTCCCAGTATACAGTTATATCAACAAAGTATACAAACTAGCAATACAAGTTCCCCTTTTACCTTTAATGAATACAAATTCATAATCAATTCTAAAAAGGAATCTGCTACGGGACTTGACTTAATTTCATACTCTATGATTAGAAATCTACCTCATTCAGGATCATTACTATTATTACAAATTTTTAACAAATGCTTAAATACAGGGACCATTCCGATTGAATGGAAACAGTCATTAATAATTCCAATCCTAAAACCTATGAAAGATAAACTCACTGCAACTAACTATAGACCCATTGCCCTCATCTCTTGTGTAGGTAAAGTTTTAGAATCAATGATCAAAAATAGGTTGGAATGGCGTATAGAAAATAAGGGAATCCTCAGACCATTGCAGCTAGGTTTTAGAAGGGGTAAAGGATGTTTAGAATGTCTATCCTTTTTGACATCTGAAATCCAAAAATCATTTAGTAATAATGAATGTACAATAGGAATATTCTTGGATATCCATTCAGCATATGATAATGTTAATATTGACAAACTGTACTCTACATTAATACATTTGGATATACCACATGATTTAGCTAACCTCATATATGACTTTTTAAGATGCAGAGAACTGTTTGTCAAAGATAACTCTGGGTTAGTACATGGCCCAAATACCACTAGCACTGGACTCACACAAGGATCACCATTAAGTCCAATGCTATTTAACATATATACCTACTCAATACACAAAGTGTTCCCCAAAAATGCTAAAGTCATACAGTATGCTGACGATTTTGTAATTCTAGTCAAGGGAGTGAATGTTAAAAATATGATATCAAAATTAAACAAATATTTAGTCAATCTTGAGGCCTGGCTGGACAATCATAATTTGAACATCTCTGTGGGCAAATCTAAAGCTATCTTGTTTACAAGGGGTAATACCAAAATAATGCCTGGAAATATCAGTTATAAGAGTCAACATATAGAGTGGGTAGATAAAATTAAATACCTAGGAATGGTTTTACAGAAGAACCTTAAATGAAAGGCACACATTAACCAGCTGGAAGTCAAAATAGGTAAAGCACTGAATGTAATGCGTGCCTTGTGTGGAACATGGTGGGGCAGTGGCCCAAAAATATTAAAACTGATCCATGAAGCACTTATCCTAAGTCATTTAAACTATGGGGGTCAATTCCTATCTACGTGCCCTAAATATATATTGAAGAAACTAGATCAGATGCACTACCAAAGTATTCGGATTATCACAGGATGCATGAAGTCAACTCCAATCCAAGCCTTGTTATCAGAGTCTGGAGAACTGCCATTAAAATACAGAAGAGAATGGCTCACCACAAAATTTTTGCTAAAAAACCTAAGCATTAAAAACAACCCTGTCATTCAATCAATCATTGAATTAGAAGCACTTTGTAATATGGACAATAAATACTGGAGAAATAAGGAAAAACCCATATTGATAGCAACTATCAGAAAAATCCAACCTTATTTGCAGAACCTATATTCCAGTAAACTTCTTCCTTGCCATGAATATGACTTGGAACTACAACTTCAACCATTAGGAATTCTGAATGAAAATATTACAAAAAATGAATTCAATCTTATGAATTTTGTGAACTTAGTCAAAAAATTCCATTCATACAAAAAATTCTTTACAGATGGCTCAACGGACACAATGGGAAATGCGGGATTTGGTGTTTTTTCCCCAGATATAAACTATTCATTTTCATCTAAACTACCCAATCATACCCAAATATGTACAGCAGAGGTTACTGCGATCAATCATGCAGTCCAAATTATACGGGAACAAAATATCACAGAAGCCATTATCTTTTCTGACTCCAAAAGTGCACTACAAAAAATTAAAAAAACAGGGTTTTCTAAAGACACAGAACATAATATCGTATTTAACGAAAACAGGAATTATCCTAGCAAGGAACAATAATATCAAAATCTTACTAGCATGGATCCCAGGACACACTGGTATCACTGGAAACTACAAGGCCGACCAACTTGCCAATATAGGTCGTTCCCTGAATATTCCCATGAATATCAAGCTAGAGTTTTCAAATTTTACACCCTACTTGAAAAGAGAGATTTGGTCTAATTGGGCAGCTGAATGGTACGAAGGATATGGCACAAGTAATTCATTCTATGCCAAAATTAATAAACGAATCCACACACTACCATGGTTCAATAAATTCGCATATATCAGTAGGAGACATTTAACTACAATCATCCGTATGAGAACGGGCCATTGCTCATCCCCTCTTCATCTATTTAGAATTGGAGTCAAAGATGATCCTTATTGCGAATGTGGCCAAGTGGGAGGCTTAAACCATATTTTATTAGAATGTCACTTAAATCAAAACCCACACTTTGACTTGTATGCCGAATTAGCTAAAACTAAACTTCCCACCCCCATAAATATTTGTACAATTCTCACAAATATTAATGAAAATACAATAAGCACCTTATGCAACTTTATTTCTACCTTTAATATTAAATTATAAACTATGATATTCCTTCTTTCAGTCCTGGGTGCTTCTACCTTATCCGTTGGTAGCATTTCTGGTGTGTGCAAAGCTTGGACGCTACCCCCGAGCGAGAAAAGTTTATACCTTTGTTGTGTTGTATTACTAATATTTTAGCCTGTGAAGAAAAAAAAACCAGCACAAGTATACATGTAGAATAACCTAAAACAAACAAAGGAAGAATATAAGTGTAGGTAGACACTGATTGCTGAAGCAAGACAAAAAGTGTCTACCCTCGAAGTAAACTGGGTAAATTGTCTAGAACATAGCCCAAAAAAAGAATAAGAAGAAGAAGAAGAAAATTGAGGGTTAGATGTTTGTTTGTTTTGTTTTTACGTTTTTACTTCCAGCCAGCCACAAACCATACGTTTGTGCTTCCAGCCATATATTACTTTATTATATGGACATATCCATTGAATTTATTTAACTTGTTTAGAGGTATTTCTTGATTGGATTTCTAATTCCTTTCCAGCTGTTTCCTAATAACAAAAAGGTGATCCATTATTTATCTTTACAATTTAATGACTGTTTGGTTCCATTCCTTCATGTTTTGTTCATACTTTCTTTTCACTTCATATATTAGCTATTAAAAATGTTTACGTCGAAATTGATCATTACTTATAGTTAATGTTATCTAAAAAGAAAACTCTGAAAACTTTTGTTTTCTACATCTCTATAACTTTTATTATAATTTCTTCCCACTACAGCTATTTCAGCATTTTGTCTTTCTCAATTGACAAGCCGCGAGAATCAAATATCGAATACACACGCATTTGTAACGCTCACACATCACAAATTATGAAAGCTCTGAGAAGCAATTGTGGTCTCTCATATCAAAGTATCATTAATGCAGTTTAAACATAGTCGGCTGTAAGCAACAGAAACTATATTTGGCCTCTGAAATATGTGAACCAATGTTTGATTCTCACAGCCTGAAAAGTGGGTTACTGATAAAAACTACTTAAGTCAACTATTATATATTTATTTTTTAACGAAAACTATTATTTAAATACATTGTTATTTTAATAAGAAATTAACAAAAACTTTATATATTAAAAAAATATTGTTTTCATTACACTATTTAGTTTCTCTTGTTTTTTTTTAACTCATTTTCACAGTATAAAGAATTGCACAGAGTACACAGTGAAATCAACAAACACCTACGGGCTAACAGTTGGAAATAAATAATATTCATTTAGAGCAAAATTGTATTTTTCTGTAAAATGGCCTATATTGTGGAAATGGACATATAATTGTAATAAACGATATTACATTGATAAACACAGTCGCATGAATCATATGGACTTGTTTTTGTGTGAATCGGCATGTGATGCACACTGCTGTAATATACGATATCAGTCAACAAGGCTGCATGAATCATATAGTGATTCTCACCTCTAACTAACACAAACTAAGGTTTTTTTTTTAAAGAAATGTGTAGATATATACTTAGATTTTAATTTTGTGTGTATATAGAGTTAAAAAGATATACAGCCAGAAGGGTCCTTTTTTTTCACTATGGTGCAGTGTGAGGGTTCATAAATTTCTTAATTTAAGGATTTGAAATTGTTCACTAAACGAATTATTATGATATAAAAGGTGAAGTGTGCATGTAGACTCTGTTTTTTGTTGTTGAAAGCTCTTTTGTGTTCTGGTATACATTTGTTTAAGGTTCTACGGGTTTAACAGATGTAATATTGTATGTTGGGTTTTTGATTAAGTTTGTTATACCCCACTGTATAAATGTTTTTTTATGTTGGCTCTGGTGCTTATTATATTTGCTTAAGTAATTGTTTGTTCTGAAAGCTGGTGTTATTCCTCTCTGTTTCTGGTTTTTTAGTTCTGTTGTTATCATGCCTATAGATGTAATTATTGTTTCAATTCGTTGATGGTTTTATTACTTACATATCAAAGTCTTTCTTTCAGGCACTATATAGCTTTCCTTATTTAGATGATAATTGTGTGTAATGTTTAATCTAATTGTCAACTATCTAATATGTTGTTTCCAAGTAAGTGAAAATTTACTATATATTTACTGACGATTTAAAATGCTTTAAAATAAACAAATGCCAGGCCGAAGTCTGCAAAAGGATATTGATCGCCTCTAAGTGGAGCACACAAAATGGTATTTGGATGCGTCAAAATGTCATAGTTTTCATTTGCACCTTCCTCATCCCCCAATAATATTCGAATATAGTAAACCATACTACAATTTAACCATTTAACTACAA